>NC_043001.1:7827337-7849837 GCF_006345805.1 Octopus sinensis | reverse complement strand
GTTATTTTGTAAGTAGAAACACCATCACCTAAAAGACTAAAGGCATTAAACCTAGAGAACAATAGCCTCGAAAGCAGATGTGTCATTTTGCTTAATATTGTCCTCCTTATATCTGAAAGTCCTATCCAAATTGTGACAGCTTTGGCTATGTAACGACGTGAGAGTGTAATTAGTAACATAAGATGATATTAACAGCAACAACACTAGCATTATCACCTTCAGCGACAACCGCGAACCCTACAATAAAATGTCCTACGTAGTGATTAATCATTTTTTAATAATTACTCATCAGCTTAGCAATTTTCATTATGCCCTTCAAACTTATGGAGCATGGAACCACAGTAGAACAAATATTACAAATGGAATGTAAGGTAACTCAAAAACATGAATGATTTCGATAGAGCAGCACCGACAGTATTCTTTTTGATTAACAAAGTTTTTTTTAACAAATTATTCAGTATTTCTGAATTATTTAGGAAATGTAACTCTCTAACTCTACGTTTTATCGAAAAGAGGTTTTTCTTTACGCAATCTTGAATTCAGAATTTGATAAAAACCAAATTGTGGAACGTTACTATTTTATCTCACCAACAATAAACAATTGGCAAATTTCATTACAGAATCGAAATTCGTGCGGGAAGTCTCGATAAGGTTGTCATTTGCCGACAAAGATAAACCAATAAAAAGTTGGAAGTTGGAACTTATTATCGTTATGATATTCTGTTATTATTGAATTATATTGGCTTTTTCACTGCAGTGAACACACTAGAGTTAAGTCATGTATCAGACTATTGGAGATGTTCCAACATATATTTAATGCTTATCTAGAAAAGTCTGAATGAGGAAAACGTTTTTGATTTGGATAACAAAGTATTTCTATATTCTGAGACTTGGAGATGGCTGCTTTAAAATAAACGTTGGTATATATACATGTATTTCACTTAGGCGTAGCTAGGCTGGTGTAGAGCTCAATATGCATAAGGCGCAGAACACAATGTTAGATGAGATTATATTTGCACTAGAATTGAGATGACACTGGAAAAAACAAAGGCTGTGTAATGAACTTCATTACTTTACAGGTGTTTCTAAGTGTGACGGGCTCTTTGTTGCATTAGAATTGAAGAGATGACACTGGAAAAAACAAAGACTGTGTAATGAACTTCATTACTTTACAGGTGTTTCTAAGTGTGACGGGCTCTTTGTTGCACTAGAATCGAAGAGATGACACTGGAAAAAACAAAGACTGTGTAATGAATTTCATTACTTTACAGCTGTTTCTAAGTGTGACGGGCTCTTTGTTGCACTAGAATCGAAGAGATGAGACTGGAAAAAACAAAGGCTGTGTAATGAACTTCATTACTTTACAGGTGTTTCTAAGTGTGACGGGCTCTTTGTTGCATTAGAATTGAAGAGATGACACTGGAAAAAACAAAGACTGTGTAATGAACTTCATTACTTTACAGGTGTTTCTAAGTGTGACGGGCTCTTTGTTGCACTAGAATCGAAGAGATGACACTGGAAAAAACAAAGACTGTGTAATGAATTTCATTACTTTACAGCTGTTTCTAAGTGTGACGGGCTCTTTGTTGCACTAGAATCGAAGAGATGAGACTGGAAAAAACAAAGGCTGTGTAATGAACTTCATTACTTTACAGCTGTTTCTAAGTGTGACGGGCTCTTTGTTGCATTAGAATTGAAGAGATGACACTGGAAAAAACAAAGACTGTGTAATGAACTTCATTACTTTACAGCTGTTTCTAAGTGTGACGGGCTCTTTGTTGCACTAGAATCGAAGAGATGACACTGGAAAAAACAAAGACTGTGTAATGAACTTCATTACTTTACAGCTGTTTCTAAGTGTGACGGGCTCTTTGTTGCACTAGAATCGAAGAGATGAGACTGGAAAAAACAAAGGCTGTGTAATGAACTTCATTACTTTACAGCTGTTTCTAAGTGTGACGGGCTCTTTGTTGCACTAGAATCGAAGAGATGACACTGGAAAAAACAAAGACTGTGTAATGAACTTCAAACTTTACAGCTGTTTCTAAGTGTGACGGGCTCTTTGTTGCACTAGAATCGAAGAGATGACACTGGAAAAAACAAAGACTGCGTAATGAACTTCATTACTTTACAGCTGTTTCTGCTATGAGGTGTGACGGGCTCTTTGTTGAGTTGCAGATGACACATCCTAGAACTTTATTAGAGCCTTGAATATGAAATGTAATTTAAATGGGAGAATTTACATTTCAAGAACACAGAGGAGTTAGGATGAAGATGTTAATGTTGATGCCTTTGGAAAGACCTGTCCAAATGTAGTAAAAGATATGCAATTACACGCATGCGCATATACCATAATGAAAATAAAAGAAAACATAAGCAGACATATTGTCACGCACAAACAGGGGAAGATGGCGAGAGAGAGAGAGAGAGAGAGAGAGAAAGAGAAAGAGAGAGAGAGAGGGCATAAAATATCGAGAGATGCAATTTTCCCCAATAAAATGTATCAATGCTCTGATGAAGCTATAGGGTGTTACCCTCGTGCTCAAGTAGCACATCTCACAGTTCATGCATGACTTGATTTCTTGTCGATGATCCACTGGAGAATGTGCAGTACACTGCTGTCTTAATAAACCAAATGTGACTTGCCTATTATATATATTATTCCGTGAAAATGAAATCAAATATAGTATTAATGAAATCATATATGGTATTAATTAGAGCCAGGGTAGCGATATTTGTCTCTTAAAAGTGATCACTGATATTCAATGTTTCATGTTTCTCCTGAAGATGCGAAGAGGGAAGCATATTTGCTGAAATTAGGGTCCTAGGAATTTATTTTAAATAGGGGTGAACTCTGTGAAAAGGGTTGTTGTCTTCAAGTAATCGAATATGAGAATCCAAGACCTTAGAAGTAAATGGAAAATGAAAAGTTTGACATCTATCTTATCCCGGTAGGGTTTGGTTCTCTCTTATGCGATATGTGGGACTCTTCGTTTTTTGCTGTTCTTTTATAAGTTATTTCACATGATTTTGAAATATTTTTTCTGTGGCACACGCAAATTCTTTGTCTATTCTGTAAGTAAATTACCTTCTCTGTTAACCCTGAGGCAGTAACAGAGAAAGGATATTATTTACACCGATGTCTCCCATGATTTAATTAATAGTTCGTCTAGAACTAACAAAACTAGTAAGGAATTTTTCTAATATTTGCACTACAAATTATTTGAGTGAGAAGATGAATAAGGAAAATAAAGCAAACAAATCTTACTACTGTGATGTACTCTGGTTGTGTAACGTATCTAATCTTACATCGAATAAAAATATGGCTTTGATTCGCTTCTCTATTTTTCTATAAAATAATTGCACTGATGTGTCTAGACATCTTCATATATCAGAGGGAAAAATATTGCTCTACATTTCCTGAAAAGCAATTATCAGAGTTGAAAATAAGATTACAAGTAATTCATTCCATTGTGATTCTAGCAAGATCAGCAAAAAAACATCTACATAGAGTTTACATATATAGATGCATGTTCACATTACATACAACGCCACACACTCCTGCACGCGAATACACACACACACACACACACACACACACACACACACACTCATAAACACTTGCGTATGTATATGCAGGAGTAATATTTTGTTTATAAGTAAAATTAAAATAATTTGAAAATGTTACTTTGCGGCTCTTAAGAGCGTATAAGTTTTGTTTCCATTATCGTTGAAAATTTACACTTTTCAACATATTCAAATGTAGTGAAAGGTCTAAGTGTGCGACGCTAGTATCTCGCTTGTGAGTAACTTTGAAAATTTACTGCTGCTTTTCGAGAGAATACGACTGAACGTTCCTCAGCTGTCACAGGTTTTAACATCCTTTTTTTAATATACTTACTTCTTTTCCCTGATATTCTACGTATGGAGTGCAATGTGAATTTCCATCGTGTTTTGTTCAGAAGGCTATAAGCTATTTATCAATTTTCCTGCCTACCATTTATGTTTCGTGGTGGTATTAGAGATACGAAGGCGGTGAGCAGGCAGAATCGTTATCACGCCGGTCGAAATGCTTAGCGGTATTTCGTCTGAGTTCAAATTCCGCTGAGGTCGACTTTGCCTTTCATCCTTTCGGAATCGCTTAAATATGTACCAGTTACGCACTGAGGTCGATCTAATCGACTTAATCCATTTGTCTGTCCTTGTTTGTCCCCTCTTTGTGTTTAGCCCCTTGTGGGGAGTAAAGAAATAGGTATTAGACATACGAGTCATTTTTGTTATAACTCAGAGTTTAACCCCAATGTTATTGCCTATGGACCACTTTGATTGCCAATTTTCTCACACAGACCCTCATAACCATTCCATGTTTATAAACTATTATATTTTTATAGTGAAATAACATTAGAAATGGTATAAAAACTTCCTAAAACTTTTTGTGTATTGTAGCACTATAACCAATTTATTGTATATAAATTTTCACAAAATCTTACACGGATTCCGTTTGAGAAACACTGTTATAACAGAACACTTTCCAAGCTATTTCAATGCTTCTAGATCCAATGAATTCGCAGCAGTGCCATATGCTACTTTCGTTTTTAGGCTCACAATCTCCATCAGACAACGTATAGAAGGTTGCATATTTTTATCTGTAAATAATCGCCGCAGTAAAAATTCATGTTTATTCTCTCACCACTCCACAAAATTAGGTCTGAATTTTGTAAGTCTCTTCACTCAACGTTAAATATTTCTTTCATGGTAATATCTATATTCAAATGTCAGGTCAGGTGTGAGAACATGCGATGTTGCGGCATTTACAATTTGTCGGTATACACTCCGGGTGTATTACCGAGTCTTCCCCGGGCGATCCGTCCAGCAGAATCCCTATCCACGTAACAAATCTTCATCGGACGCCACCCTGTGGTCTGTGGTCAACCTACATGGACCGTTAAATTCGCCGGATGCCCGGGGGAAACACCGAGCAACAAAGCAAATAAAAGGACACTTTCCTTCCCATCCTAGGCACTTGGACATTTCTCCTGTAAAGACATATAAGTGACTACATTTACAAAAAATTCCTGACTTATTTTCAAATCACTTCCAGAAAATTTTATGGAGCCAAATATTTCCTGATTTCTGTCTCTACACATTCTCCACGATGTGATACACTTCTTACTAGAATGTGCTTACATTTTCTTTCATGTGTCTCAATTTCCTTAGAATGTAATATGACAGTCGTTTTGGCGAAAGTTTTATTTATTTCTAATTGTTCAAAACTGAGTGGAGGCGAAATGGCCCAGTGATTAGCGCAGAAGACTCGCGGTAGAAGGATCGTGATTTCGATTCCCAGACCGGGAGTTAGGTGTGTTTATTGAGTGATAACACCCAAATTCCACGAGGCTCCGGCAGGGGGTGATGTCGACCCCTGTTGTACTCTTTCGCCCCAAATTTCTCACACACTCACTTCCTATTTCTTGAGTAACGCTGCGATGGGCTGGCGTCCCGTCCAGCTGGGGGGGGGGAGCACATACGCCACAAAAACCGGGCGCATGAATAAAAATAATTCAAAACTGAAGCAAAACAGTCATAATTTTCCATATTTCTCCGGTAGGTTTGGAGTATGTTACAGTGACAAGTTTTCCATTAATCGACGGAACAGACCGATTGCAAAATTAATGTGCAAGTGGATGAGCACAACACAGATACGGTTATATTTAAAATAGTTCTTAGCGTGGTTAAAGGTGACACAGAATGGGATAAGGCTGGCTTTTTGAAATATACTTACCGTTCATTTTTGCCAGCTGTGTTGACTGGGGTAACGTGAAATGAAATGTCTTGCTGAAGAACACAACGCGCTGCTTTTATTATAACTCTCGACCTCACCATCGTCCACGGAATGTCCTAACCATTAAGCTACGCGTGTTCACCTGGGCAGGGGCACTTAATACGCTGAAGCAGTGATTTATCTCTGCGAGTCATTCTCAATTCTGACAACACCGGTCATATCATTATCCTGATATTTACCATATTGTTTTTTCGTACAGAGCCATCATAGGAAAAATATCCCATGATACCTACAGGTCAATATCGATAATTCTTTCAAATGAACACGAAACATACAATAATACACCAGTTTTAAAGTAGATAATCGTTAATTCTTTTGGGATTACCGATTGAATTTATGATTAGATTATTACTGTATAAAGGAGAAATACTTATAAAATCGATGTAAGAATCATTGATTCAGAATATCATTCTATGAATGCAAGAATTTCTAATATTAAGTTGTAGCAAGGAGGCGATCAGGCGGAATCATTAGCATGCGGAATTTTGACCTTTCGAGTTCAAATTCCGTCCTGGTCGACATTACAATTTATCCTTTCGATGAAGATAAAATAAGTATCAGTTAAGCGCTGGAGTCGGTGTAATCAACTTAACTCCTTTTCCCCTAATTCTCTGGCCTTTTGCTGCAATTCGAAACCAATAACGAGGTATAACTCTTGCATATCGCAGGATAAAATGTAGTAAAAATTAAGTGGGATTGATATAATGGAAATATATCGGCCGCTCAAATAATGATTGCAAAATATAGTTGTGCTGCGCCATAAATCAAGTGAAATATATTTTAATTATCGGGAATAAAAGACATAAAGGTTTTATGATGCGAAATTAATTATAAAGTAAGCAATATCTCAAACAATGCAATGCCTTGGCGTGTTTGGATCTATAGAGATTCCTCTAATTAAACCAAAAACTATATTTCGCTTATTGTTCCATTATTATTGTACATCAGTTTACAATACAAAACATATCTGGATATATATTATAGCGGTATAGCTTCAAATAAGGCAGCGAGCTGGCAGAATTATTAGCACGCCGGGCGAAATGCTTTGCGGTATTTCGTCAGCCGTTACGTTCTGCGTTCAAATTCCGTCGCGGTCGACTTTACTTTACCTTTCATCCTTTCGAGGTCGATAAATTGGGTACCAGTTACGCACTGGGGTCGATATAATCGACTTAATCCGTTTGTCTGTCCTTGTTTGTCCTCTCTGTGTTTAGCCCCTTGTGGGTAGTAAAGCTTCAAATTCATATATTGTTACATGGAATAATCAAGTTCAGTTTTTCTTGATTTCGGCTTCACCACGGGGTCAAATGTTTTTTATAATAAATATAAATGAATACTATTCTCATTGAGGAAAGTAATTTAATTCTAATCAAACACTTATAAACGACTAATAGCTATGGTATATTCTTTCAAGAGATACTAACTGTGGGAATTATGTAAAACATTAAAACATTATAGATATCCAAGATATATAAAAATCTACTAAATATCCTAATTTATAAAATAAACTTTGAAATAGTTGCACTTATATTCTTTCAACAAATGTGTTCTCAATTTAAATGAGAATATATATTCAACGAAAAGAGATAATTTTAGTACAACAATTGGAAACAAAGGATGATATTTGTATCGTTTACTGTGAGTTGAGAATTTTTAAGAAGGGTAAAAATGAAAATAATGTGAATCGTAGTGTTGCGTAGATTTTTCGAATACATTCAAATCTCTTTGGAAAACTGTTTTACTTCAACTAGATTTGACACAACGAGATACATACAATATTATTTGTATATGAAGACTGATGATACAAAAGAAGCTAACGAATGTATTAATAATATCAATCGAATAATTTATAAAAGTACTATCTTAATTCTACATATGAAATCTTCAGATACTTCAGTTGAACTTATCATAACTGATTGGGAAGGAATAGAAACATTATTGGCAACTCTTATCGTAGCCCATTATAATGCTTTTCATTTCATACTTGAAAATATACAATAAATTTTAATATGCTTATATATTTTATTTCATTCTTGCAAGTTAACGATTACGTCTACAACATCTACGCAGGATGAATTTTGCTATGCATCGATCTATATAATTCTAACTGACTCCTCTCTCTCTTTCTCACTCTCTCCCCCTTTGTCTCCCCTCTCTCTTTCTCTCTGTATAAACAATCACACACATATACACAAGTATATATGTATATACATTCAAACATAGACGGAGGGAGAGGGAGCTATAACAGTTGAACTTCTGTTATATCACAAAAGATATAGGTGAGTATGTGGGAGTGTATGTATACATATATAAATATATATATATATAGATATATATATATATAATATATATATATATGTACATCCACATATGTATATATATATATATATATATATATATATATATATATCGGTGAGAGAGTTGGTATATATATATATATATATATATATATATATATATATATATATATATAGATATGCATACATATATATAAATATAACAACAGCTTATATATATACATATATATGATGCGTAAGATATTTGTCGACGGATTTATGTTTATGAAAAACAGATATATAACAAGTACTAACTTTATTTATCAAAAGATACTATGAGAATAAAAATAAAACTCTTCTATAATGTTATTCAATAAAACCACATTCAGCTTCAACAACTGCTTCTATATGAGATCTAAATCGTCTACGTAATCGAATCAAGTGGTCCAGGTTCATTTTGGACTTTATTTTGCCAACTTTCAAAGAATCTTTTGTGTTATGAGCCTCTTCATTGACCTCTCTCTTAACAATGCTCCCCATATAATAGCCTGATGGATTGAGATCTGGGAAATTAGGATACCGAAAGTTAGGGGTTATGTTATCATGAAAATTTCCAGCCATCCTTCTTGTGTTACTGGAGCCATGTGTGATAGCGCAGAGTCTGACTGAAACGCATACACCCTTCCATTGCATTCACTGTCTATCCGGATCTTCACAACTATTTCCCGGACGTCTTTGTAGGCGGCATAGTTAACTCTAAGGCCTTGTGGAAAGAAGTAAGGAGACATCATATGTCCTTCAATGCTGACAACCAATAAAAAACTTCACAGTTGCAGAAACCTTCGCATGCATAACACTTGCAACTTCAGAAGGCTCTGCACAGTGCCATCTGCCATTTCTTCTGTTAATTTTTGACCTTGGTCGAAGTTTTTCTCGTTTGAGAATAAACAAATCAAATCTTCTGCTGGATTTTGCAGTTTATTTAAGCGTCTTGCAGATCTGATTTAATGATTTTCTTCCTTTTTACCTGATAAATTCACCTTTCCTCATCATATAGGAATGAAATCTGATGTCTGCGTGGACAACATATCTGACTGTTCCTTCTGATACATGGAAGTCCTTTGCAATTGAGCTCACCAACTTTCTGGGATTACAATCATAGGTCTGTTGAACATGCTGGATATTTGTGATACGTTTCGATCTTCAGTCTCTAGCTCCTTACAGACTTTATAGACGAATGTTTTGGCAACTTTTAAAAATCGAGGTATTTCTAAATCGCTATGCTCAGCGTTTATAACCACAATAACAGCATACCTCTTCATTTCTTGAGTAAGCTGTGGATCTGCTATTATTATTTTCTTTAACAAAGATTATACATATATATATATATATATATATATATATATATATATATATAACTAGGTGAATGAATTATCCTATGTTTATCGTCAGCATGGAACATTCGTTTAACCGAAACCTGGGTAGCAAATTCACGTCAGAAAACACGGTTGAAGCGACCTGTCAAGGGTAGAAACTCTGGGTTCATGTGCAGAAATATGTGTGTTGTATATGAATAAATGAAAGAATGGAGTCGAACGAAGATGTTAACAAAATTCCTTTACTCTCGACACATGTGTTGAAGACAGAATATTTTCATTCCGAAGGAATAAAGGGTGCATTATGCAATCTTCTCATCAGGAAAGAAAGGCAGCCAATATATATATATATATATATATATATATATATATATATATATATATATATATCTTTGACATGAATAGTAGCCTGCGGTATACACTTTACTTGGATATTTAATACTTCTGAGTTTCCGCTCGGTGTGAAACATATGTAGCCCGCATCTTATCTAATCCAATCCTTAGTTCGTGGATCTTTATTCAGACTTCGATACGAAAACAATCCACAACCTTCCGTCTCAGTAAAGCCCTAGTTTCCCTGAAAGTTGCTTTTTATATTTACTAAAGATTGTTTGAATGTAACTGACTGCATACACCTCGATCCCTGGACCTCATATATATAGATAGATAGTTATTGCTTGTTTATGTGCGTGCGTGTGTGTGTGTTTACGTCTGTGTTTAGACACTTGCCACAGCATGTCAAGTAGTGTGTGCTTATATACCCGTAATCTACCGATTCAGTGACAAAGACCGACAGAATACATTACAGAGTTTGAAAATAAACACAGGGTGAAATTCGTTCTACAGAAATTCTTGAAGGTGGTGCCGAATCATGGTCATAGTCTAATGACGAAAAATTAAAGAAAGTCAAAGAATATAATTTATGAGTATGTTCCGTAGATCTCATTGGTCATTCAGTGTTGATTTTGCAGTTAATATTAATACTTCTCTAAGGCGGTGACCTGGCAGACACGTTAGCACGCCGGGCGAAATGCCGAGCGGTATTTCGTCTGCCGTTACGTTCTGAGTTCAAATTCCGCCGAGGTCGACTTTGCCTTTCATCCTTTCGGGGTCGATAAATTAAGTACCAGTTACGCACTGAGGTCGATATAATCGACTTAATCCGTTTGTCTGTCCTTGTATATCCTCTCTATGTTTAGCCCCTTCTGGGTAGTAAAGAAATAGGTATTTCGTCTGCCGCTACGTTCTGAGTTCAAATTTCACCGAAGTCGACTTTGCCTTTCATTCTTTCTGGGTCGATAAATTAAGTGCCACTTGCGTACTGGGATCAATCTAATCAACAGGTCCCCTCTCCAAAAATTTCAGGCCTCGTGTTTAAAGTAGAAACGAATATCAATACTTCTCTACGCAAACCTATATATATTTCCTTACACTTTTTTGTAGAATTTTATACGGTATGATATTGGTTCAATTTCTTTTCTAAATATTTATATATAAATTGAACTCATATTCTTAGAATAAGATTAGATTTCTCGGCATTGCTCTGAAAACTAGGAAATCTTACTCGTAATCTGCCATCAAGAGTGAATTTTTGTGTTATCGTAATCACATGCAATTTATTCTTTTGAAAAATTAAAAGCATTTTCAAATATTATATGGAAGTAAATTGAAACACAGGAAGATGAAAGAAGCAATCGTAAGAGATTAAGAAATGGAAAAGATGAAAGATTGGTGAAACGAAGCTGACAGTATTGACATTTAAGGGCATTCAGTAAAAATCTTTTAAAGTATACTCTTAATTTACTTATAGAGTTCTCTTATCTCAATTAAATGAAGTTTTATCGTAGTGAAAAATTTGAATTAATTTTGTTTTACCTTTTGCGCATGCGTAATTTAGCATTTCCATATAGATCTCTGTATTTAAACTCAATCCTCTGAGGTTATTTTAGCTATATTTAAAGAGTTAACCCCCCCACCCACCAATACAATAATTCTATTCATTTCTATTTGCATATTTTATTCGGTATATCTATTCTTACATGGTTTTCTTCATACACGCAATTGGTTCAATAATTATGATTCAGTTTGTAAATACGACCAATATTTGGTGACAATGCTACATTTATGAGCTACCATATATTAGATAATTAAATTATTGTTGGACAGATCAGCCTCAAAATATAAGCTTGGTTTTTATAAAGCAAATATTTTTCGAAAGAGTCGTCAAAACTTTGGAAACAATCTATATTTTTTAGTGTTTCATCCATTATACTTCGGCCAAAATACGGGTCCATATGGAAGGCATGTGTCTATCAAATGAACTCCAGTAATAGTGTAAAGCCTCCTAGATATTTCGTCACCCAATTCTAAAGAATGCTATACAAACTTAATTTTTTTCAAAACACACAATTTTGATAATTAATATGCTATATCGTCCGATTGATGAAACCAGAAGAGAGGATGTGTGTTGAAAGTAATCTAAAGTGAGATTCTCCAGCGCCATTTTTTAGCTTGTCAAAGAGTTATACTAACGTAACACAAAACGTGTCGTATATTAAAAATTTCATTACAGTATTAAGAGAACAATTTTAGCCTATATCGAAAACATTCGATGGCTTAGTTACAGCGTATAGATATGTCCTATGTGCCTGAATTAGCTGGACCATGAGTGTTTGAAATATGGATTCGATGTACAATATTGCAAAATGTAATTATTAAAAAAATAAACAGCCAAGATTAGACTCCCGTATAGTCTCCAAGCCTGCACAACTGAGACTATAAATATTATCTAATTTGTCCTCTTTGTTTACCTCTAAGTTTCCTCCATTGAGTGGCTTTGAAAAATACTTCTTGGGAAATTTTTCTCTAACATCCTAATCACATGTCCGAAGTACTGGAGCAGTAACTTATAGATTTAAGTAATGGCACATTAACACTATAGCCTCAACATTCGATCGTCAGTTGATAACCTCTCGATAAAAAGCCAAAACCGCTATTCTCAACTCAGTTTCTGTTACTATCAATGATCGTAAGTGCGATCGCCAATACGAGCAGCCAAAACGGGGTTCCTCTGAAGGAGCTCCAGTTAAATGCCGCGGGTCTAATATCCATTTTTTACTACCCACAAGGGGCTAAACACAGAGGGGACAAACAAGGACAGAGAAACGGATTAAGTCGATTACATCGACCCCAGTGCGTAACTGGTACTTATTTAATCGACCTCACAAGGATGAAAGGCAAAGTTGACCTCGGCTGAATTTGAACTCAGAACGCAGCGGCAGGCGAAATACCGCTAAGCATTTCGCCCGGCGTGCTAACGATTCTGCCAGCCCGCCGCCTTTAGCCTCGGGTCTAATATCAAGTAGTAACTCTTGGCTGAGCCGCTACATTTCTGCATTGAGAGGTTTCGTATCATTGAGGATCCGCGTAAACGCACCACCTTTCGTTATATTTCCCTTCGGGCCATTAGAATATCAATGTGTAAATTATCTAATGCGTATGCACAGAATTATACTCCTATATCATTGAATATTTTCAAAAGCGTAACTCATTTCCACCAAATATACAATACATATGATGAGATATTATTATTCATTTACAAATATAACATGTTGATATCTTCACGGTAAGAGAGCTAATCAAATAAACTCCAAATGAGTTGAAATTGTCTGCTGTGGGGCAATAATTACACGGTTGTCAACGTGGTTTAGCGATCGAAAAAATAAACGAGCATATTTTGAATAAAACAAATTAGATCCATAAACAACTTAGATTCCCGACCTCATTTACGCCACTCTCTTTGCTTATTCTTTACGATCTAGATATCTTACATTCAGCAAATAAAAACACACACGCTTCGAAAATCTTATTAAATTTCATCTACGTCAAACAAATAACGAGAATTTTGCACATCGAATCCATATTTTATAGCACATGATACGGCTAATTCAGGCGCATAGGACATGTCTATACGCTGTAACTAATCCATCGAATATTTTCGATATAGGCTACAAGTTGTGGTCTCTTTACACACTAATGAAATTTATAAAATACGACGCGTTTTGTATTGCTTTACAATAACTCTTTGACAAGCTAATAAGATGGCAATGGAGATTCTCACTTTAGAATACTTTCAACACTCATCTACTCTGTTGGTTTCTTCAATCCGTACAGTGAACCGGTTCAGAAACACGAGAATCTGATGAACTATATAACTTATGACCAATTTTCCAGAAAATATATTCGGATCTTACTGACAAAATCTTCCTTTCCCCCAACAGAGGGAACTAGTTTGCAAGCCAAATTATTTTCCTTCGGGAGACCTGTTGATGGCTAAAACAAATTGCAAAGGCAGAAACATACTAACTATTATAAAAATCACATACACCTATATATATGCGCATAACAATATATCGTTATATATATATATACCACTGTATATATATACATATATATATATATACATATATATATATATATATATACACCTAAAACACACCCCACACTAACTACACCAACCCCAAAACACCTACAGAGGCCCACCACACCAGTTCGAAAATAGACATACCAACAGACAGAACAACCACCAAGAAATCCAAACACACTCTACACCAGAAAAATGCATTTAAAACGCACCCCACACTACCTACACCAACCCCAAAACACTTATAGGTCCCACCACACCATTCCACGAACCTAAGAGCCACAACATACAATACTATAAAATACAACCCACATAACCAAACCAAAACGCTACTACCAAACATCCACCCCAGGAACCAACCATACAACCATAACAAACAACAAATGCACTACGGAGGAAACAACTACCAACACAATACACCTGAGGAACTAAGACGTAACACTAGGTTCAACAACAGACTCCAGAACAGAGCACCACAAACTCACTCTGACAATTATAACAACATGAGACAGATAAATAATAGCTTTGAACATAACTACACCAACCATTTTTTAGACCCCACACACAGGACAGGGACACACGATGGCAAAGGACAAACAAAAGAAACCTCAGGTAATTAAGATAATCAATCTCTCAAACAAAGAACTTACACCTAACGAAATAAGCATACTCTCCAAAGGACTTAAATTTACACCCACACCACAACGTTCTAATTATTATGAAATGAAAGATGATATTTCGGAATTTTGCAGAAAAATAAGACTCACCGAGGCATTTCAAGACAAACAAATAGAGGAGGACTCAATAGCTAGAAACAAGAGCAATTACACCACCACCAAAGGTAAGAATAAAGCCTTAGACCGCTACTGTGACTACATAACTAATTTCCCGTTTCAATTCATCAAGAAACAAAAACACAGCCCTAACTTCAACAAAAGAGAATGGAACGACCTCATCAAACTAAGAGAAGACAAAACAATAACAATTAAGGAGGCAGATAAGGGCAACGCGATAGTAATAATGAATACAAACAATTATAAAAATTTAGTGCTATCCCTATTAAGAGATGAAACGTATTATGAAAGGGCCCAACAGTATAACCAGCAAAAAATAATGCATAACCTTAGGACATTAATCAACACATACCAAGAAGGACTCACGAACAAGGAGTATGAATACATCACTAACTTCAAATGCAAATCGAGTTTGTTCTATGGTATCCCTAAGGTACACAAAAGCCAAACCATTAGAGAAACGTGCAAAACATCCACCGACACACTCATCAAAATCCCTTCACCAAATGATCTTAAACTAAGACCGATAATAGCAGGGCCAGCATGTGAAATCACCGCCTCAGCAATTTCGTAGACACACTTCTTAAACCTTTCCTAAAACACATCAAAAGCTACGTAAGAGACGATATAGATATGCTCAACCACCTCCCTAAAACAGTCAATGAAAACCCTTCTAGTATCATTCGACGTAGTTAATCTTTATTCTAACATCCCTCACAACCTAGGAATAGAAGCAATCACCTTCTGGCTGAATAACTACCCCTTTGAACTCCCAACTCGCATAAACAAAGACCTTATAATAGAAGGACTTAGATTCATTTTAGAGAACAATTATTTTATTTTTGACAATTATTTCTACAGGCAAAGATCGGGAACAGCGATGGGCACGCGTACTGCACCATCTTTTGCCAACCTAGTGATGGGATACCTCGAGAAAATACTATACCGGATGACACTCGAGAAATATGGAAACACCTTCGCCACCTATATCCATAACAACTGGAAAAGATACCTCGATGACTGTTTCATCATCTGGGACAAAGGCATAGAGAAACTTGAGGAATTTAAAATTCTATTAATGGAATAAATGACAATATACAATTCACGATGGACCACAACGAAAAAGAATTACCATTTTTAGACAACCTCATTAAGATAACCGGCAACAAAATAGAGACAGATATCTACTATAAACCGACAGACTCTAAACAGTACCTACCCTTTGATTCATGCCACCCACGACACACTAGAATGAATGTCCCTTTTTGTTTAGCTAGAAGGATTTGCACCATAATATCAGACACAAACACCCGACACACACGTCTCCAGGAATTTAGAACCACACTCACAAATAGAAACTATCCACAGCCCCTAATAGACAGTGCAATCCAACGGGTACTTAAATTAAGTATAGAAGACCTGAGACAAACAAAACCAAAAACGAAAGAACAATTAAAAACCCTTCCCTACATCTCTACACACAACCCACTCAACAATGAGGCCTTCAACACCATACTACAAAGCACAGCCCTACTAAAGGGAGACCCAAAGATGAACCGGATCCTCGAAACACACACCATCATTAAAAGTAAACGGCAACCAAAATCCTTGAAAAGGATTTTAACCCAAGCTACACTGCACTCAACATCAACCACAAAACCAGCAGTTAGAAAATGTGGAAGGCCCAACTGCGGAATCTGTGTCATCTTGAAAGAAGGATCAGAATTTATACTGGAACAAGGCCACCAGTTCACCATTAGAACAAACTTCACCTGCGCATCAGAAAACTTAATTTACGTCATAACATGCGCAGGCTGCAATAGGCAGTATATAGGCCATACAAAAAATAGCTTACGTAACAGGATGGCGGTGCATAAATCACAAATTAGAAACCCTGATTACCGCAAAATACCGGTCAGCGGACACATAGATAGATGTGCTGGAAATGTAAATCCGAAATTTACAACTAACCCGCTCTATAAATTCAGTGACAACGCAACCTTCACACAACGCCAAAATAAAGAACTATATTTCATAAAAAAATTTAGACCAAGTTTAAACACCCTGGGCCAGGAATACTAAAACAAAAGATAAATTCTCCGAAAAGGAGAACCAAATTTCACCACGGCCGCTACTTCAAACAGACACTCACTCTGACGGAAATATGCCTTAGTAAAAAAAAGGGGAAAAAAATTCTTCGTGCAAATCTGACCCTGATACATACGATACAGCTAAGGGTCAGACCCGATTCTGATTGGTCAACAAGTTGATGACGTCTAGCTCTGCTAGAATGGACAGGATACAAACAGGGGACAGTCATTAGTCAGAATATTGATGACGTCCTTTTCTGCTTGAATAGTCACCTAACAAGTACAGACAGGGGGCAGATCTAATGTAGCTATAAGTCGTGATTGGGCAGAATATGGATGACGTCCCGCTATGCTTGACTAACGAAGCGACTGGTCAAGATAGGAAACAAACAAGAGGGAGTTATAATGCAGCGATTGGTCAAAATAATGATGACGTCCCGTTCCACTTGGTTAAAGCCACCTAACGAAACGATTGGTCAAAACATTGATGACGTCACGCTACGCTAGATTGACCACCTAACAGGCATTATAAAGCCAAGCATTTCACAAAAAATCACTAGAACCACCCAGCGAACTTCCACCATGGGTCATCACAATTGCTTAAGGTAAAAATGAATTCCTCGCTCTTTCGGAAACATCAATCTTCTGTATTGACCGCTTTCCACCACTTTGATCTGTTTTTTGTATTGAATACGTATCGCCACCGTGGGCCACTGCATCGAACACTTTGAACATATACTTCAAACTATATATCAACTATACATGAACTATATATCAACTATACATGAACTCTAAGATGTCTGACTCCGTTTTGTATTATAAATGAATTTCTTGTGTTTGACGGCATGAGCTGTCTCTTTTTATATATAACTTTTTTTGATAAGGTTCATTTCAGGAACTGAAACATGTTATAATGTATATATAAAAATAAAAAATTGTATAATACAGCAGCATTTTCGAACTTCATTTTTTACAAATATATATATATATATATATATATATATGTGTGTGTGTGTGTGTGTGTGTGCATATGTGTGTGGGTGAGGAGGACCGTGGATTAATGGTTAGGGTATCAGCATCATGATCGTAAGATTGTGGTTTCGATTCCTCGACCGGGCGAGGCGTTGTGTTCTTGAGAAAAACACTTCATTTCACGTTGCTCCAGTCCACTCAGCTGGCAAAAAGGAGTAACGCTGCGATGGACTGGTGTCCTGTACATTTGGGGAAAACATACGCCATGGAAACCGGGAAATCGGGCCCATGAGCCTGGCTAGGCTTTAAAAGGGCGTATTTATTATATATATATATATTTAAGTAACTAAAGTGACTGAGAGAACTAGTGAGCACTAATATTGCTAGAAATAGTAGTTAAAACAATTCGTAGCCACAAGATGCATCTTATCTTAATGGCTGACAAGGGAGGCAAACTCCTTCAACACCTGGACATAGCCAGATTACAATGATTTGGATTTATATTAATGCTGGTCAGTGGCTCTCACCTATTGCCTTGAGTTAAACTCAACTAAACTTATTATTTATGCGTTTCACTTTTACTGTTTAGAAACACAGCGTATGATTTCTACGATAATCTTATAAACTGACAAGGTGAGTTGAGTTTAACCCAAGGCGCTAGGAGAGTGCCACTGAGGGAACGGGCCTCCCCTGACAGTCATTAAGATAAGCGCTTGTGGCTATCAGCTATTTTAACTATTATTTCCAGCGACTTCAGTCACTTTAGAGACATGTATTTCTGCTATTCGGTTATAAAATTGCGAACAGACCATCCTTCTAAACTGTGTGTGTGTGTGTGTAACTGTATATATACATTTATGTAATATATACATACGCATACGTACAAGTAAATCGGAACCCAGATATACAAAGATAACAAACGCTACTGTCATGCATGTACAGACACACGCGTGCGCAGTTCTGTCTCAGAAAATTAAAACACAGATATGTATATATATTGTAATACACACAATCCATCGCGAAACAAGTCCTGCGGACACTCTCCAAATTCATTTCAGAGTGACCCATAGAGATTTAATCTACTTCTATAGGTGTTAGTTGGGAAGTCATTTAAATAGGTGTTTGGACATGTGTGAAAGTGCGAAGGCATGATTTTTCTTTCACTTCTGTGTGTGTGTGTTTATGTGTGTGTTTGTGTGTGTATATGAACAAATAATTACCCATGTATACGAATTTTATCACTCTCTTATGTGTGCTATCAGTATACATAAAATTCGCAAATAAATTGAAGGATTCTATTTATACCTGAACTTCTGAATAGTTTTTATTATATGTTTTGACATTTAGTTATTTTTTTTAGTTGAAGCAATATTTTTGGATCAATGAATATAAATTGTTATAAATGCTACATAATTATCAATAATTTAATAACTTCACATTCATAAACTGTCAAACAGATATACTCTTAACAAATATAGTGGTGTAATAACAATATAATAATTTTCGTTTCAGTAAGAATTCAATCCATATGTATGAATAGGAATATATTAACAACACGACAAAATCAATGTATTTGTGTATGAACATCTTGTTATGTATTTCCATTTTGAAATCATATGAATCGTTTATATAGGAAAAAATATTTGACTGAACAAAATAAAATTGCAACCGTTTTTCATATCACTATTTCGGAATTTCATATTATTACCTCTTCCTGAAGTGGTGAAATTAGGAATAATTTGAATTTCTGTACAATAAATTTCATTTCATTTAGCTGAGAATCTAATGTCAACATTTTTTCTCGTTCATTGATTTTTGTTATGAGGTGGAAAGCCGTGAAAAAGATCGGAGCCTAGAAACGAAAATGAAATCTGCATACATCGAACTTTGGCGTCACATTTTCTTCACATCCAAGATTTAATTAAATATTAATATGATGAATCTTAATATTACTTCTTCGATACCTGGGATTTAGTCGTCTGTACCAATGATTAGTGTTATGAAAATATATATGTACATTATTATATACATTAATAAATTACATTTTCTACAGTCTTACCAGTTTTACATAAAAATATTGTCAGATGCCACGATTACAATTCTAGTACCTAGCTGAACATTTTTCAATATTTTCCAATTTGATTTCCATTTTTTTCCCCAGAATAACCAATTGCATCATCACATTTTTAATCTTTAATAACTACTTTTAACTTGATTAAATATTTAAATGTTTTTTGAAGAATATGGTTATGGCTATATTCACAAGTACAATAAGCAACATAAAAGAAAATAACAGGAAAATATTTAAAAAAATAATAACATAGAACAATCAAAATTTTCTGCAGTTGGCATAATGGCGTCAGTAATAATTCTAAACGCTAGCACAAAGGGAAATTATGTTGCTACATTAATGAAAAACGTAAATGAATTTTTAAAAATTGTAATTTTCACGGCGCGTCTAAATTTAAAAAATATATATTGCATGATATTCACCAGGGCACTAGGTTAATTTCTGTCTCATAATAATGTATCTGAATACTTGTTCATTTGTAGGACGTCTATGAGCTGATGAGCGGGAAAAGAGAATAGAAAGGAATACGCCAAATGATTTCTCTTTATTCTTCAGCACATCAATAGCGCATCAATCTATGTGCATATATAATTATGTGTGGATATGGTGTGTGCGTGTGGTGTGTGCGCGTGCTTGAGTTAAAATACAGAGCACTTTTCTTTTATATATTCACGTCTGTGTATGTGTGCAGTGCAAATGCTCGCATATGTGTCTCTGTATATTGGTAGATAGAATTCCAAATATATATATATATATATATATATATATATATATATATATATATGGAAAAGAACGATGCGACCGTGACCGTGGTCCAACGCAAAAGGGCTAGTAGTCAGCCAGTGGTCACGTGAGAAGAGAAGAGAGAGGAAAAGAGGAGCAAAGGAATTAAGGGGGAGAGAGAGTGTTGAAGTCGTACAAAGTTTAGTGAAATGTGTACTTACATATAAGAGAACAAGGTGTACGTACGTCGCAATATATATATTTGTGTGTGTGTAGGCATATAAAAATATACATATGAATAATTTACCTACGGCCATTTTTAAAAAGTGACTATGATATCTTCTTATTCTTCCCATCCTTTTCTAGGTTTACTATTCACTTTATTACACCTCATCGACCATTTTCTTTACCTATCTCTCCAATTTGGGGATTTTCTATCATATCACCCCACCTCCCAATTCTCACACCTATTCCTTCCTTACATTCTATTCGCCTATTGCTTTCATCGTGATAACTCTCCTCTCCCATCCCACTCAAAATATCTTGACCACCATCTAACACTCCTTTTTTCATTTTCTTTCTCTTTCTTTCCTTCTTTCTTTCTTCATTCCTCCGGTATTCCTTTTGACTAAGACCATTCTCTTCCTAACACACATATATATTCTCTGCTCTCCATCTACCTACCCGTAAACAGAATTGATTAATGAGATGCATTCACATCCCAAGATCCCTTTGAATGAGCAGCACATGAAATGTATATCCCCACACCCACATTTTGTAATAACAAAATATGATCACCTATCAGAATCTACATACCAATGACAAGAAGCATTTCCACACATTCTTCGCAGAACATTCTTTGGATAATGAAACTGCAACTTTAACAACTTACATATTTTTTATTTGTATTTTATTCTCTTATTTCCCTTTACACTTCTTATATCCATCATTTTCTAAAATACTTCTTTATATTGAACTCTATTGTTTCTCTGTAGTTACCTCTCTCTCATATCGTCTCTGATGAAGAGATATCCCTAACAGCTGTAAGATTACCTTTCTCTTTATCAATGTCTTGTGAATTCCACACACTTGGCTTTGTTGTCTCATTATATTTAACATATACATGCACACATAAGACGGAATTTGGACCCCACACTTTTAATATTATGGAACCGAGAGTCTAACTCCGGTCCTCCCGTATCCCTTGCATAGCCTTATTTGCTATCTTCGGTCTTCTGGATACTAATACCTTTATATATATATATATATATAAAGGTATTAGTATCCAGAAGACCGAAGATAGCAAATAAGGCTATATATATATATATATATATATATATATATATATATATATATATAACCGGTGTTGTTGAAACGATGACTAGTTTGCGTAAACCATGGTCCATTTTGTTCTCTTACTTTATTATCATTTTATAATCATCTCATAATAATGACTTTTATGACTCGTATTACTACCTCAGTCAATCTAAATGTATATATTTGTCGTTACCTGTCATAAATAGCCTTTTTTTTATTTGCAATGTGCATTTTCATTGATTTTTCATATTTCACCCTTACATTTCCACGTGTATTTTATATTTTCTTTTCGTAACCTATTTCTACTCTCTCTCTCTGTCTCTATATATATATATATATATATATATATATAGAGAGAGAGAGAGAGAGAGAGTGAGCGATATATATATATATGTATATATATATATATATACAGGGCACAAAATTCCAAGTGAGATGGCAATTTTGAAATAAAAAGAAAATCTTTAACGCATAAATATAACTGTGAAAACATCTATGATGGTTGTGTAAAGTACACTTGTAGGCGGAGAAGTGGCCAGCAACCCGTTACCGAGAAGCAAATTCTGTATCGTTCACACCAACGCTGTGTACTCTAGATTTAAACGAAGTCTGACAG
>NC_043001.1:7802337-7822337 GCF_006345805.1 Octopus sinensis | reverse complement strand
TCGATAAAGGTATAAAGAGAAATGGTAACAGACCAAATGGAACCAAACAAAACTTCAAACATACAATTTTTAAAATTCTAAATTCAAATGATTTATACAAGTACAGCTGTCATTATTAAATGTATATCTCCAGGTAGATTATCATAAGAGACTTTGCTTCTAGTTTAGTGTTTAAGCAAGTAGAGAAACCTAGCATTACTAGTAATGAAATACAGAGCAAAGGTTGTATAAATTACAATAAACTCAAGATTATAGCCTTAGTTCTTACGTGCGTTACTGCATCGTTACCTTCCATTCCATGTTCCGAGTGCACGCGGATGCTTAACCTGCATTTCGTCTATCCAATGCAGGAATCACTGAAATCTTAATTGTCAAAAGCACGTAGTGACTAATGCAATAATTTAGTTCTAGCAGTAACAAATTTTGTGCATATATATATATATATATATATATATATATATTTATATATATACATACATACAATTGGAACTTACAAGGTACTGGAATCTTATATGTATTCCATTCTGTCTAAATAATGGAAGTGAAGATGCAATATCCCTGCATACCTCACGTCTATTTTCATTCCCCCATTTCACTCTCTATTTCATATCTTATCTAGAATAACTATTTCTTAACCATTTTCTCACAGAGTCTCAGATGAAGTGATATATAAAATATCCCGGCTTTAAGACCTTCTATTTATAAATGTTCTGAAATCTTTCACAGCCTTGGACTTTTTTCTCATTTATACAGTTATATATATGTATATGTATATGTATATGTATATATATACATATATATATATATATATATAGATATATATATATATATATATATATATATATATATATATATATATATATTATATATATATATATATATATATATATATATATATATCTATATATATTTATATGTATATATATATATATATAAAAGTAGTTGAATAAATTATCCTAGTATGGATAATTCGGTTTAACCGATACCTGGGTAGCAAATTCACGTCAGAAAAACACGGTTGAAGCTACATGCCAAGGGCAGAGATCATGTGCTTTCGTGTGGAAATTTGTGTGTTTTTTTTAATACAAATAAATGAAAAATATATATATGTGTGTGTGTGTGTGTGTGTGTTTGTGTATGTGAGTGGATTTGCTTGACGGAAAACGAAATGCCGTAGTGTATATAGACAAGTGAATGAACAACAAGCAGGTGTATTATTTTGACGCTCGGGAAAGTGGTAAAGTCTTTTACGTTTGGACCATCCGCTCATCAACAGACAGGAATAAGAGAAAAGAAAAGCAGAGAGAGGATGAAAAATATTGTGTCTGTGTTTGTCCCCTACCGCCACTTGACAACAAGTGTCTGTGTGCTAGCAGACACGTATTCTAACGGTTCAACAAAAGGTAAGAAAGAGATGGAATAATTATCAGGCTTCAAAAATTGCTGTATCCACCGAATCTGTCAACTAAAATTCTTCAAAACATTGCCCCAACACATCTGCAGTGTAAATGACTGAAGCAAGTAAAATTATGTATTTCCGTGTGTGCATCTTCACATGCGTATATTTTCGGAGATGCATGTTAATAACACTGTTTAGATACCGGAGCGTGACGCACATTGTCACAGCATCCAGGCGAAGGCCAGACTGATTCCAACTGGGTGTGTTATTACGAGAAAAATGTACTATTCAAAATTCGATACATACTGCGCTGTTGGGTGAAGTCTAGGTATATGTCTATAATGAAAATCTTTTTGACAAACCCGTAGAAGAGCTAAATGCATCTAGCATTCATATGAGACTCTGCTAGGATGAACTTAGTCACGTTATATATATATATATATATATATATTCACAACCATCGGAGAATGAAGCGCTCCTCGCGAGAAGGGGTCCATGAAGTGGTTGTGATTTGAAAACAGTTTTGAGTAGGAACCGGAAAGAGAAGTATGAACACGATATGTGCATGTGTACAACACAATCTCGCTTTATTTGATTATGCAGATATTTACCATATTACTATGTCCGCTTTCTTGATTTTCCGCCGCTGATGCAGAGAAAATTTAATTGATGAGGAGAAACGAAAGAACTGTATGTATTCGTTTCTACTCTTGGCACAAGGCCCGAAATTTGGGCGGAGAGGGCGAGTCGATTATATCGACCCCAGTAGGCAACTGGTACTTGATTTATCGTCCCCTAAAGGATGAAAGGCAAAGTCGACCTCGGTATAATTCGAACTCAGAACGTAACGGCAGACGAAATACCTATTTCTTTACTACCCACAAGGGGCTAAACACAGAGAGAGGACAACCAAGGACAGACAAATAGATTAAGTGGATTACATCGACCTCAGTGCGTAACTGGTACTTAATTTATCGACCCCGAAAGGATGAAAGTCAAAGGCGAGGCGACCTCGGCAGGATTTGAACTCAGAACGTAACGGCAGACGAAATGCTGCTAAGCATTTCACCCGGCGAGCTAACGTTTCTGCCAGCTCGCTGCCTTGAAAGAACTGTTTATATTGGCAAAGGAGCTGTCTATACAATTACAGTGCCACCTGAGAGAAATGTCACAGTGCCGTCAGAAAATAACTCCAAAATTAAATGCTATACACCAAGAAGACAATCCTATTCATATGTGTGTGTGTATATATATATATATATATATATATATATATACATATATATATATATATATCCATATATATATATATATATATATATATTATATATATATATATATATATATATATATATATATATATATATAATATATATATATATATATATTATATATATATATATATATATATATAGTTAATCCAAACAAGAAAACACAGAAAAAAAGAGAAAAAAAACACAGCAACGCAGGATGTGGAACAATTAAATTATTATTGACTCTCAGGAAAGAAGGGAAGGAGGGTTTAACGTTTTGAGCGGAGCTCTTCGTCGGAAACAAGGATAAGGAAAGATCCCAAGGAGGGAAGACAGAGGAGAAAATACTTGAGCTGGTGGTGCTCAAGTGATCACATGCTCAAGAGATCACATATATATATATATAAAGAAACAAGGGCATTTATTAAAGATTCACAGAAAATGACATTGGGCTTTCCTGTGATCTCCGAAAGCTACTTTGTCAATAAATATATAACAGTTAATATTTCTATAAAACAGTTTATTTGCTTGTTTGTATGTCACAATATTTACATCCTTGTTAATGCATATACGTTACTATTAGTATCGTGACAAGATATTGAGATCCTAACAATCACTAACTACTGTTCCCGTAGATTCTTCCTTTTGAAGTGATCGACTTCGGTTTCCCATATTTCTCTGAGAATAGAAGACGAAATTTCACACAATCCCAGATGAAGAGCCTGTGTGTATTTTTGTGGGACTCGAGGTGGAATAATTTCAAAAACTACAAGCAACGAAAGGATAGCGTCATATCTTTTATTATCAGGCGTAGTGTCACAATTGACACATTCACTAAAAAATCATGTAATATTCTCAGTTCTTTGCACCTCCATAAACACTTATTTATTATGGTTGCAGCAGTTATTAATTATATTTTAACTAAAGTTCATCTGGTGTTGTCCGTTTGCCGTTCCACACACACCGAGGAAATTGGTCATAAACTGAAAAGTTTCAGAGTTCAACTGTAAAATCTGCAGTTGTTGTATTTGTCGGTATTCCCAACGCCACCTCATTAAATCTAGTGTACGTGAAACAGCGAAACTTGAACTTGAATAGCAAAAATTAATGACTGGTCTATGAAAAGATTTTCTCTCAGCCTGTCAAGTGTTTATATAGAAGTTAAGTATGAAATAGTGATGGCCTAATAATTTAATATTGCTTCATGTGGAAATACCAAATTGTGTGGGTGTTTTGGTATAAGAGTATCTATGTCTGTGCGCCTGTGTATTTCAAGAAATGAAGAACCAGAGGTATGTATATGCACGTCTGTCTGTATGTCTGTCTGTCTATCTATCTATCTATCTATCTATCTATCTATCTATCTATCTATCTATCTATCTATCTATCTATCTATCTATCTATCTATCTATCTATCTATCTATCTATCTATCTATCCTTCCATCCATCTATCTATCTATCAATCTATCTAGCTATCTAGCTATCAATCTATCTATCTATCTATCTATGTATCTGACTATCTATATGTCTATCAATCTCTGTGTGTCTGTATGATATACATATATAATATATATATATATATATAATATATATATATATATATATATATATATATATATATATATATATATATGTTTATATTTATATGTATGGATATATCTGGCGACTAATTGGCTCGTCTGGATCCGTATGCAGTAGAGTTAAACAAATAACAGAGGTATTCAGTTTAGTTTGTATTTACAATGAAAATATTCCAGTTTTTCAGTAAACATATTTAGAGACAGAGTCAATTTCCAGGCATTAGAGAATATTGAATTGTTCCGAACAATTGTGGTAAGATTTTTTTGCTTCTTACAAGGACACTTAATACGTTTTTAATAACATGTCTTTGTCCACCGGCAATATTTGCATTGAACTAAGTTTATAAACTCTGTTCGCATTTCTGTAGATATTTCCGCGGGTTCGATTATTATTTGCGGTCGAAATGAAAAAAAAATGCCATTTTAAATTCCCTCACTCGGTGATCAACTCCAAAATAATTAATAAATATGAACTCCAATATAGATGATAATTGTTTTTATTTAATGAAAACTTCATTGAGAGAATTTATTTGAACGTATGCAATCCTGTAGCCTAGAGCCAAACGATTTAGCGAAAAAGAAACGTATGTTATATTTCTATGGATGTATGTTATTAAATTTTATTATGTTCAAAGTTTTATAATTTTGCTAAATCGAACGCATAATTAGCTATTATTTCCCTATAACCGTTTTCTGAAATACGCGTATTCAAATAATAATTATAATCCTGCGTATCCCGAAATAATTTTCCATATAAAGATTAAGATTTATTAGGTTAAATTATTCTTTATATTCACACCAATCCCGAATAATGCTTGTTTCTGCCTTGATGTGTGCTTATCAAGCACATGGTGACAAGTTCAGTCCAACTGCGCAGCAGCTTGGAAATGTGTCTTCTATTATAGTCTTGAGTCCACCAAACGGCTCTGACAGCATTTGTTTGACGGAAACTGAAAGAGGCCTATAGTGTATATATATATATATATATATATATATATATATATATATATATATATATTTATATATATACGTATATATGCGAGTGTCTGTGTGTTTGTGCATGAGTGTGTGTGTATATATATGTGTACCTTTTTCTCAGTACTTGTTCCCTACCATTGCTTGACAACAGGTTTTGGCATGTTTAAATTCCTACAATTAACGGTTCGTCAAAAGTGACTGATTAATTAAGTACTGTGCTTAGAAAAATAATAAGTTATGGGGCCAATTTGTTCCACTAAAACCGTTCATGGTGTTGCTCCAGCATGGTCGCAGTCAAGTGACTAAAGGAAATAAATGTTAAAAGAGGATTGTTGAACAGTAGTTACAGTAATCACTCGCCATATATCGGTTTACGTACCGCGCCCTCACTACTTCGCGGATTTCTCTGGCTAGTATATGTAAATTTATATCGCGGACTCCTCAGTATATCGCGGGTTTCTGTGGCCGATAGGTATTTATATTGTTTTAGATTTTATTCATTTCTGTGGTAAAATACGCATTTTTAGGTAAAAAATTAAGTCAATAAATAGAAATTCAGAACACAACCGCACTGTATAACACGTTAATTAAAATATATTAAAATATAATACGTAGTGTACAGTAGATGAGTAAACAAAGATCCGCACATACTGTATGGAAACGAAGCTCTGAAGGCGAGTGTGTTGTGCTAAAATAAATATATACAAATTACAAAAGTGATAAAAAAATATACTGTACAGTACTGTCTCTACTTCGCGGATTTTCGAATATTGCTGCGTGTTTTGGAACATACACCCGCGATAATCAAGGGATTGCGGTACCTATTTCCAAGCACGAAGAAACCATTATATATTATATAAATTCGGACATATAACACACACACACACACACACACACACATAGTTGATGAATTCAATTTTTAACAGTCATATACCGGATTGTTATCATGATTTTCATTTCAATTGCCATCGAGGCCAACCATTCCATGGATCATTTCATGATCAATAAAATAGAAAATGAAGACGCCATTACTCGACGCAGGAAAAGCAGTTGTTAAAGTGTGTCACATTCACTATATTTCTATTGTAACATCATAGTATAATAACACCCAGTTCCAAAATCAACTGTGGAGACCGACAAAGGATGAAATGACTCAATTTTATTACAACATTGCATTGGTCTAAAACTGTGTTATACTTCGAATAATCGACTTACACATGCAGACATTCCACACGGGAAAAAAAATCACACCGTATCTTTTACTCGTACATAGGCAAACGAAATCCCGGACAATAATGATACGTTACATATTTATTTATCTAATTTTGAGCCGTCTTTTGAGAGAATTCTTTCTCAAAATCAGTTGCATCCTCCTCACTTAAAACATTACAATTTATATTGTTTACATTCGACGGATATTTCTCCTCGTCTTTTTTGTTGTTAACACAATGTTTCAGGTGTCCTGGGGAAATTTGGAGCCTGGGTTCTCATTCCTAAGGTATCTTTCGATGTTATTACTATTATTATTATTATTATCCAGTAGTTTTATTTTTATAGCGTGCTTTCACTTCACTACCGAGCGCAGCTCTGTGTGCCTTGGGTATGTGCTGTGATTTGTTGTGATGCTCTGATGGTTATTGTATGGAAAGTGTTCTGCGTAGGATGTGTGCAGTGCCTAGTAGTGCAATTTTCTGTATGTTATATGTGTTTGTAAGTCCTGGTGTTTCTGTTATGTATTTGTCTGAATATTTTTTATCATGCCTAATGAACCTACTATGATAGGAATTGTTTCTGTTTTCAGATTCCACATTCTAGTTACCTCTATTTCCAGGTCTTTGTATTTTGAGAGTTTCTCCATTTCTTTTAGAGACACGTTGTCATCTGCCGGTATTGATACATCAATTAGAAAGCATTTTTTTTCTTCGTGATCTCTGACAACTATATCTGGTCTGTTGGCCTTAATTTCTCTTATTATTATTATTATTATTATTATTATTATTATTATTATTATTATTATTGTTGTTGTTGTTAGTAGTAGTAGTAGTAGTAGTAGTAGTAGTAGTAGTAGTAGTAGTAGTAGTAGTAGTAGTAGTAGTAGTAGTTGTAGTATCATTATTCTGTTCACTGCCTCGAATCGAAAAATACCTCAGGAATGAGAACCAAAGTTCGAAATTTTCCCCAAGACACCTGATGAAGACTGGGGTGTATATCAGCCGAAACGCTGTGTTAACAACAAACAAGATGAGGACAACTATCCGTCGAATATAAATAAGGTAAATAATGTACATAATTCCTCCTCTCTTAAATATTATTATTGTATTATGTTACCTATATGAGGAGGCGCAAGGCCCAGTGGTTGGAGCAGTGAACACGCGGTCGCGGGACCGCAGTTTCGATTCCCAGATTGGACATTGTGAATGTTTATTTAGTGAAAACACTTAAAGCTTCACAAGGTTCCGGTAGGGGGGGGCGAAACCTGCTATCCTTTTTACCACAACTTTTTCTCGGTATTTCTTCCTGTTTCCGTTGTAAATGTATTTCATAGGGTCAGCGTTGTCACACACTGAGTCACGCTGAATGTCCCCGGGAACTAAATTAAGTGGTACCCGTGTATGTGGTGTGCTCAGCCACTCGCACGTTAATTTCACGAGCAGGTTGTTCCGTTGATCGGAACCCTCGTCGTAACTGACGGAGTGCCACGGTTACCTATATATATATATATATATATATATATATATATATATATATCATATGTTCATAAAACAATGTTATCTTATTGTTACTATGACAACAATTTATTTTTATTCATACTAATGAGATATATTCAATTTTGTTGGGATTTGTATTGAGTGTTGAGCAAAATATATTCTCCTCGCCCAGTGTGACGTAAGCTACAAAAGTTTGGCAGACAATTCCCTACACAAATAACTCGTAATCTGTCTGTTTCTCTCTCTTTTTGTCACTATCTTCCTCTCTCCCTCTCTCCCCATCTCTCTCCCTCTAATGTTCCATTAAAGTACAATTATTTTTCTCGTTATAGTTGTGCTTTAACATACTGTAGTTCTAGAAACAGTTCAATAACGTTATACTTATCTAGCAATATTTCGCTCTGAATCTGTGTTCTCTTTGTTCATAAGGCCTAGTGTCCATATCTACACAATTTTTCGTTTCTCGATTTTATCATGGTTAGGTCAACTAAAATCCACCATGGATACTAAAGTATGAAAATATAAATTATTGTTGATTATGATGACATTGAGTGTAATGTATAGAAAAGAGAAATGTAATAAAACACTCGTAATTTTCTACATATGAAACAATGTTTCCTATTTAGCTTACAAATTTATTTAAGTACTGTTTTACAGGGATTGGAAGATATGCTATTTCACAAAATGAAATTGAAATGATATGTAACGTCAGTTTGAAAAACAAGAGTCAAATGTAGTTTCTGAATAACAATTTCTGATATGCAAAGCAATAATAAAAGGGAAGATGCTATATTCGATATTAGAATTTATGCGGTATCACAGGATAAGGTTTAATCGTTATAAACAGAGAAAAAAAAAGACAGTTTTGAAAATAATGATAATGATGATAATAATAATAATAATTCAAATAAAACACATTTGGGGGAAATTGCAATAAAACCGATATTAAAGAGGCATAAAAAGAACACATATTAAATTTTCCCAAAGCTAGAAATCACATTTACATTTATGAGTTTAGGAAATAACCATAGGAATCTGTATCTTGTTTTCCTCGTTTTCTCTTTCGAAAACCTTTTAATGTAAAAATCTCGATTGCAGTTTAAAGGAAATGAGAAAAAAATTGTTTTTACCTAAGGGAAGAGTGTTTAACTACAATAAAACACACGAGACAAATATTAAAAACATATATGAATAAATATTTCGTAATAAATATATCATAAGTCATATATCATAAGATGCCCATAAAATATAATAAAATATGAGATATAGTTGTAAAGATTCTACCAAAACCAAAACAAAACTGGATGGGCAATTCGATTAAAATATTTGCAAAATGTTGCTTTGAATTTTTTTTTTATAGGTCAGCATAAAGTAAATCCTGCCAAAGAGTGAACATCTAAGTTGTAAAACCAGATAGAAATATCAATCCTCATTATTTGAACAAGCCACCTAACTTATTTAAAAAAAGAACATTATAGTAGGTGTTAGATAGTTTAAACGTACACCGGATAATGTCAGAATTTTAAAGTCTACTGGTGAGCAAAATATCGGTTTGAAATAAGCATAAACCTGTATAGTTTTATATCTACAGAAAGGTTATTCAATTCATGGATGTACATCACTGGTATATCGTGACTGGCACTTAGTATTTTGGCAGCATGGGTTAGGCTTAATTTTCTTAATACGGGAAGACTTAATTTTCTTTGCTAAAAGCGTGAATTAGTTATGATTCGTTGCACTAAAGTGCTAGATGTTTTGATTTGTAAAGCATACGTCATCAGTCATTTAAATTTGAATCTGCATTGATATTCTTAGCTTAAGAATGAAGACGATTTGCTCATTTTCTGTTACTTTTTTTACATACATATACAATTTATGCGCATACTTGATATATGTGGATGTTAGAGATTAATTAATGTTTAGCGTCTTGTGGGTAATAAAAAATAAGAAAAGCACGCCGGGCGAAATGCGTAGCCGTATTTCGTCTGCCGTTACGTTCTGAGTTCAAATTCCGCCGAGCTCGACTTTGCCTTTCATCCTTTCGGGGTCGATAAATTAAGTACTAGTTACGCACTGGTCGATGTAAATGACTTAATCCATGTGTCTGTCCTTGTTTGTCCTCTCTGTGTTTAGCCTCTTGTGGGTAGTAAAGAAATAGATATATGTGGATGTGGGTGTGTTGGTGTATATATGTAAATACCTATCTGTGTATGTGAGTGTGCGTGTGTTTGTGCATCTGTGTGTGTGAATGTGCATGTTTTATGTAAAGAAATATTTGCATATATATGCTAAATGAATGTCTCGCCAAAACTTGGTGAAAATAAATGTCTGTAAAAGCATAATGAAATCAATATGATTATTTTATCCAGGTGATAAATATTCGTTCTATCTATAGTAAATGATGAATAGGGTTATGTAAAGGATAATAACTATAAAATCCTAGTCGCTCTGGCATTCTTCAGAGACAACAGTTTAATGAGACAGTAACAAATTATAAATCATTCCAGGGTATCTTCACTCTTGAGTGACGGCAATGTGCATGCAAGCATATATATATGGACAATACGAAACAATGAATAGAAATACTGCTCTTGCATATACAGGTTTCCCAGCCGAAGACATGCGAACACGCACATGAATATAGATAGAGAGACATACAGAGAGACAGACACTATGGTGCATATATAGATAGATATCTGTGGATAGATAGACAGGTAAACAAACGGATAGATAGAGAGATATATAGATAGATGAATGGATATATAGATAGATAGATAGATAGATAGATAGATAGATAGATAGAGAGATAGAGAGAGAGATAGAGAGAAAGATAGATAGATAGATAGATAGATAGATAGATAGATAGATAGATAGATAGATAGATAGATAGATAAGAAGATGGCTAGATCATTTGATCGATCGATAGACAGATGGATAGATTAATATCGCCCACTCTTCAGAGTATCGCGGGTTTCTGCGGCCGATAGGTGTTTAAGTATTTTTAGGTTTTAATAATTTGTGTAGGGAGTTTTATATATACAGAAAGAGAGAGAGAGAGAGAAAGAATGCGAGCGGACATCACATTTCCTCTGTGTTTTCTAAGGAAGGAAGTGTATATTTTTACACTGAACTTGAGTTCGTCGAGTCAATCAGTCAGAAAGCTTTCAGAAAAAGGAGACGAAATTCTAGCGTCATTAAATCTATAAACAAAGGTATATATTGTCATTGACTCTAGAGAACAACTGTTAAATAGCGTTATTCGCTTAATTCTTTGCAGAACGAAGATGTTTACATCATCGCAACTACGTGCATGTATATATGTATACACTGATTCAATTGCATAATGTGAATTGGTTTTCGACTGGGAATCGTCCTTTTACATGAAGAATTGTTTTGCTTTTTTTTAATTTCTATACAGGGGCAGACATTCTTAACTAGATCCTGATTACCGAGCGTTTTAAGTCAATTATGAGTGAAAAAATAATTATTTGAAAACACGATTATCTGACAGAGCTATTAGGATATTTTTTTACGTCTAGTGTTTTGAACAAGTCTAGAAGAATTTCTTCTATGGAAATAAATCCAGCTGGTGTACCATTCCTGTTTCTCCTTACTTGAATGAGAAACAACTGAGCTACACGTGTGCGCACACACAGACACACACACACACACACACATATACAGGTATATGATAATGAAGAATAAAGAGTTACATTTAAATTCACTTGTGTTTAAAATTTATATGTCACCATGAAGATAGTGGATACACGTAGGAGCGAGACATGCTGAGGTGGTCATGGGTTGCGTGACGAAAGGCTTTACACAAAGGATACTAAGATTATAATTTTAATTAAGCCGAAGTGAAGACCAAGCGTCCAGTGCGTGTGATTATTTGGCCCCAAAATAATTGTCTCCCCAAATGCACGATTCTCTTTTTTAACAAACGATATCCCTTAAGGTATCTTACAAAACAAGTACATAAACATAATTATTTCAGTCATTTAACTGCGGCCATGCTGGAGCACTGTCTTTTAGTTGAATATATCGATCCCAGGACTTATTCTTTGTAAACCTAGTACTTTTCTATTGGTTTTTATTGCCAACACCGCTAAGTTACGGGGACGTAAACACATCAACATCGGTTATCAGTCGATGGTGGGGGCAAACGCAGACACACAAATACATATATACATACATACATACATACAGACATACATATATATGTATATATATATATATATATATATAATATATATATATATAATGCTGTTTTTACTGAGATCTCCCTTTTTAGTAGAAGAAATAGCTATAACCCTTTGACTGCTATTTCTAAATTCGGTATGTGGTAAGCAACTCGTTGCTAAACCCTTATTGCTTAGTATATATATATATATATATATATATATATATATATATATATATATATATTACAGATATAGGGTGAAAGATAATTAATTAATAAAATCAACAAATTTCACCTAGTAGTATTTCGGTATGGAAAAGGACCTTATTCGGTAAAAACCTATATAATTATAATAATTATTTGCAAAAGTCTTATTGTTATATATATATATGTGTGTGTGTGTGGGTGTGTGTGTGTGTATACGACGGGCTTCTTTCAGTTTCCGTCTACCAAAAATAACACAGTATGACAATAGAATCAAATTTCAACCGAGACTCCAGTGGGTGAGACTCCAGCTGAAATTTGTCAAGTGTTCTTATTTCATTTTGTGACTAAAATCTCAAAAGGAACACTCGAATCATTTCATTTTTCCAGAACGGAAAATTAAAATTTTTTTAGAGATTAATCAATATCTTATAATATATATATCCGTATGGCATTCTCCTAAAATTAAAGACACTACAATTTATAGAATAAACTTAATCACTACATCTATCGGCAAGTAGTAGTACGAATATCTGAGCAATTCGTGTTGGATATTGATAGCAGCATATAATGTAAAAATTAAGTGAAAATCTCACTCAGAAACACCAATGGCACACACGCCGCGCACATGCGCACACGATGCACGTGTAAAATATATTTCTGTGTATTTTATTACGTATTATGTCTTAATTCACATCCATGCGTGTTGATATTCGCATTTATTTATATATTTGCATCGTTGCATCTCATTTTTTCTGAAACAAATCGTACGAAAAGCATTTAATTGCTATTAGACATTAGAACATTCTTCACAAGGTATGCTATGTAATCTTTTATTCTTTCTTTTGGATGATCTATTGTTCCAGTAAATGAGAAAACATTCCCTAACATTCAAAGAACTCCTATAGGATTAGGACAGGAAATTAATGTTCAAGTCAACAAAAGACATTTTTCCAATTGAGCTGTGAACAGCCTTAAGTGAATCACAATTGTTCATTTCCTACCAACAAAAAATAACCCCCATTTTGCTTAAAGATGTGCATGCAGAAAATTTGTTAGTTAATACATCAATTGCTTTTCATAGAGTTTGCTATTAATACACTTAATCTCTGTAGATCAAGTACTGTCTTACTTCCATGATTTACTTTCATTATTTACACATGCGATGCTTGGAAAGAATTCTCTCTCTCTCTCTCTCTCTCTCTCTCTCTCCCTCTCTCTCTCTCCCTCTCTCTCTCTCCTCTCTCTCTCTCTCTCTCTCTCTCTCTCCTCTCTCTCTCTCTCTCTCTCTCTCTCTCTCTCTCTCTCTCTCTCTCTCTCTCTCTCTCTTCTAGCATGTGTTTGTGTGCGTATATTCATTTAGGTGGAAAGGTAGCAATAGCTTATACTTTCAACAGAGAAAATCAAATCGTTCATGTTTCCTGTATAAACTATATGAATGCATAGCTAACATTATTATATATTTCAGGCACATTTTGCAATTACCGAGGTCATAATATGTATCTCCTCGTAATCCACTGCAGTATTAGTAATTTGAGTAACGATGCACGAAATTAATGCACAATTTCCCTAAGAGAGATTTAGCAGCATCAAAAATAATACACGACGGGTCATATGCCAGATCCATGCTCCATAGTTATTTACGATCCTAGCGAAATACATTATGCACATTTGGTAGAAATAATAATTTCTACGTTGGAAGAGAAGCCATATATTTATATTAAAGACTTTGTTCTATATAGCAGGAATTACTTGTTGAGTAAATTGTATTTCTTTTGTGAGAAATATGTTTAAGATTTTTTAAAATTATAAGCAGATTTTGAAGCATAGGAAATGAATTTGGCTAAAGTATCTGATGTTAAGAATTACTTCCTACAAATAGTTTACAACGACGATTCATACTGGATACTCATACCATGGTTTCGTAATTAAGAGCTAAAGCCAGTAATGTTGTTGTTGTGTGGGTCAGCGCTGACCCAAATATAATGGTTTCAAATATTATCACATGGCTATGAATTTTCGAGGGGAGGGATGAAGTCGATTACATCGACTCCAGTACTTGACTGGTACTTATACGGCTCAAAAAGATGAAAGGCAAGGTTGATTTTGTTTGAATTTGGAATCCGGACATAAAGACAGACGAAATGTCGCTTTGTATTTTGTGCGGCATTCTGACCATTCCGTCAGTTCGCCACCTTGTCTTTGATTCAAAACTAATATGATTTAAGTTCTTCCAGCTAAAGCTACAATGATTTAAAACGTCTTTTTCGTGTATGTAGGGATATATTAACCAGTGTGTATATTCCTTAAACACAGTTTAGCATATGATTAAATGCATGTCTCATTTATGATTTTAGGAGTTCACTTAACCAAGTAAAGGACCTTTTGAAGAATGCATATTCGTGGTTACATCTTCCTTGTAAAATATATCAGAGCTTACGCATATTCTCTGTTGAAACAACGTATTCGTCAGCTTGGAGTGAACTAAATATTTGACAGACACTAAATTTTCATTATGATCTACATGAATTTCAAAATTTCAAACCCCGATTTAAGTAGTAATTCAACAATATTTAATTTGATTATGCTCGGGCCCTAAATTGTTGCATCCATTTTACAGTTTCAAAAATATAAGTATATGATGGTATTATTATGAAACAAAACTCATCCGGCGTTTCAGTCAGGTATAATCAAATGGAATTTTTCATTTATTAGCTGTGGTATTGGTAATGAACTTGATATTTTATTTCATTCATTGATCGGACATAACCTTTTCCTTCTGCACTTCTACGGAATTTGTAGCTTATGGGAATCGTTTCACAGTTGTATATTTACGATGCGCAATACGTTTATTTCAAACGCCCTTCTGGTTGATTTTATAGATTACATTAACGATATTTATATCGATTAATACTTTTTACATTAACCGGGAAACAAAATTGCAGCGTTGCATACTGTTTAACTGCCTTTTAGATTTTTTTCTTAATGTGGAACGCTTCTCTAATCCATGTTAAATGAAAATAAGTGAGACTTCCAAAATTCTGTAGGTATTAATGTCCTTATCATGTGAGCTTTTGGAAAAAGAAAACCCATTTAATAATCTGTTTTGAAAAGAAATTTTTTTAGAAAATAAAAATTAAGAAACAAGATTTTCTTATTTTAACATACAAAATTCATTGCTGCTTAATGTTTGAAGCTGCCTACAGAACGCGCTGCAATGAATTTAGATGTTATGCAACACATCAATAGGGAAACCAACGTTACCCTACTTGTTTCCGTTATACACAAATTTGTCGCTTAACATGAAATTTAAATTCATAAAATACGATTAGTTTCGGAATAAAATTAGAATGCTTTTGGTTTTATTATCGCCGTTAACCAAACATCGCCATTGTTTAGATGTTGATTGCATTTCATAATATATTGTGAATATATAATCACATATTTACAATATGCCAAACGAACTGCAACGAGGAAACATGGTATACATCAAGGGAATGTTGCTCATTACATTGTGGTGCGTTGTTCTGAAAGCAGATAGTCTTTCTGGAATATAAACTATAATATAAAAGATTAATTGAATTGCTAGACAATAGGTTACTTACCCTTTTATATTAAAGATATTCATTAAAATCGAACTTTCCGCACATAATTCAATTAAATTTATCCAACATGCTCACTAGAAAAGACTGAATAATATTATGTTAAAATTACCATAATATCGCAAGCTGTTAATAAATGTAGTTATGAAAAGAATATGCAAACGCTGCCCTATTTCCCATAGATCTCCCTACGCATTCCACTGTATATACCTCAATGTGATAAATTTGACATCATTATTGTTAGGAGAACTGCAATGAAAAACTGTTATTTAAATGTGAAAGTATTTGTTTTTAAGTCTGCCAAATAGCAACGCATGTTGGCGATTGTTTCCTGAAAATCAATATTCAGAAGATATTTACGTCTTTGTAGTCGTATCATGAACTCATATAATTTCCAAATTTGTTATACTCTTGATATTCATATCTATCAGAGGTGAGTTCATAACAGTTACTTTCGTCCCCCTTGTTTAATATTCAATAAATGCATATGAACAAAATTTTACGGACATCAATAGTGTCTATTGCTCTTAATATTAAAATTCATTTAAGGCGACGCGCTGGCACAAACGTAAACACATGATAGGCGGTATTTCGTCTCTCTTTACATTCTTAGTTCAAATTCCACCAAGGTCAACTTTGCCTTTCATCCTTTCGGATGCGATAAATTAAGTACCAGTTGTGTACTGGCGTCAATTTTATTGGCTGATCCCCTTCCCAAAAATTTGGGGCCTTTTTGCCTGGAGTAGGAAAGAAGATTATAATTCAATTTTCAGTTCGTTATTTCAGGAAAAATAGGGCTTAAGATTTTAATATTCGCATACAATATCCTATGCTGTATGATGTTAAATTTTATCTTCACACGTATCAGTTGGTATATAAGTAACACAGAGTTGACAGCCGATTTTAAACTTACTCTGCACTTATCATTTATCCTTACTCAAAACGTTTTACAAACTTAATGAAGTTCTTCTTGTGTGCGTCTTATTTTGGTTCGTAGATTAACAGTTCTGGGTATTTTGAGCTTGCGTTTACGTGTGTTTGACTGTGAATTTCTGTCTACCAATATATGTATGCATCTATTTCTCAATCTATCTATCTATCTATCTTTCCTTCCTTCTCCTTTTTCTCTGGGTATACAAACACAGATATACACATGCGTATATACATACACATATAAACACACACACACCTATATATATATATATATATATATATATATATATATATATATATAATATATATATATATAAACGGCAGTTTGTCTGTGTGTGTTTCTGTGTGTCTGTTTGGTTGTACCCTCACTCTGACCACGGCTTTCAACCGATTCTGATGAAACTTGACACACACATAGCCCAATGTTATAATTCAAAACTAACGCAGCGAAAATTTTGAAAAGTTCCCCCAGTTCTGAAAAAGATCGATAAATTCGACATGGGGTCGACAATCAGAAACACAAACCACAGATGGTCTAGGGGACGCAACTCGAGCTTTTTAACTATCAAAAAAAAATTTACCATAATTTTTTTCCCATTTTTTTGCTATTTTTTGGCTATAACTCTCTAAAAATGCTTTATAGTTATTTCCCTTACAAACCCGAGCAACGCCGGGCGATACTGCTAGTATATATATATAACAAGAATGGCATGGCAATCAATATTGTCCTATACTTGTAAAATGGTTGCGTTGCGTTCTATCATATACCTGCATATATGTTGGTATGCACATATATGAATGTATATATGCATATATATATATATATATATATATATATATATATATATATATATATGTATATATATATGTATATATATATATATGTATATATATATATATATATATATATATATATATATATATATATATATATATATATATATATATATATATATATACACACACACGTTGTTTTATGAGCTATTGCGTGAATGTGTGTGTATGTGCGCGTTCGAGTGTGTGTGAGTGTGTGAATGTGTGTGTATACATACATGAGATTTTAACTGTTATATACCTCGTGACTCTTCCACTAATATAAAGTAAATTACTGAAAACTTATGAACTGCTTGGAAGCCAATCAAAATGTGGATGGTTGAATCGGAACAATTTGTGCAAAGCAAGGAGACTCTTTTGGAAAAAAATGTTATTCAGTGCGTTCGCTATTATATCAATGGAGTGACAGACGTACAATGGCATTGTGTGTTGGTGCCGGTGAAGATTATAAATTTGGTACTACTTTAGGACAATGTTATAACTATTAATCTGTGTGTGAAAGAATACTATATTTATCCGTTCTTTTCATTACATACGCAAACACACACACAAACATACACTCACATCCACACACAAATAGCTACACATGTACTCTCTCACACATACAGACACACACAAACACATTCACATACACACACACACACACATACTTACATAAATATATATATATATAATATATATATATAATATATTATATATATATATATATATATATACGCATTCATACTTAAAACACCTGTTAGGTCGTGAGAAATTATTCACTTCAGCTACGAAAAAATTACATGATCCCTTACAATATGTATTGAGCACTCGTTGTCCATGTGTATCTGTATGTATATTTGTACACTTGACTGTGTATGTCTGTGAATATTTCCATGGCAAAAAGTAAAAGTTTAATTGTAGAGATTTTTGGGTGATCAATGTTAAGCAGCTTCTTAATTAGTGCTTTCTGAGTTTTTATTGGAAACACTTTTTCGTAAGAAAAGCTCAAGAAAATGGCCTACAACAAATCCATACGTCGAATAATTCCTCCAAAATGACAACAGAAGGACTTCATTTTGTTTGAATACAACAGCCAAAAGGACATAAAGCCTGAATACTTAATGTATTGATTTCAAATATAGAGAAATACAGAAATAAGGAGAGAAATAGAAAGAAAGAGCGGTATACACGTGTAAACACTGAGCTGCTGAATTTAGGCCACTGAATATTTGTAAACATTATAAAGTTCTCCGCTGAAGAAATGTTGCTACTTCGCATTCTATTGCATTATGAATACCCACAGATGAGAATGCAAAGATGCCTGAATGGCGAAACGCACGTAGGAAAAAAATAGGATATACTGCATCATGTGATTATTACACGTTTTTATATATCCCCCCCCCGCCATACACACAACTATATGTTTACTTAAATAATTGTTTATTCCATGCATTCGTTTGAAGCTCCAAAGACAAGCATAACAGTATATATGGATTATAACATGAAACGTAAGTATACTGCAGGTATAAACATTGCCTAACTTTATAAATCACTGAAAATTCCCCCTATAGAAATAGGACTGTATAGTAATCAATGAAGAGAAATATGCAATCTTTAAGTTAACATATATCGCTGGACAATATACATAACAAATTGGTGTAGTTGATGATTTTATTTGATATTGCTAGACCTATAATATAACCTGCAGTGTTACAATCGTGAGCTTGTATTTGCTATACATTTCTAGTTAAATCTATACGGAAAATAATAAACGATGTTTAACTATGAAACATATTTTAGCAAAATACATCAAACAACGAAATCCTTTAGGAAATACCTACTGTTTAATAACCATTCACTTTATAGCTAATACTCTGTTCTCTGAGGGAATAGCAATTGTTAATCTCGTTGGGATACGACATGAATGCCAAATATATTTCTCTATATCAAACATGAGAATCAATAGCTGCTGCAACACACTGCATGTGTGTGCAACTCAATGCATCTTCGTAGAATCAATTCACTGATATCTTCCTGTTTCAATACGCGGAACACATTTTCCTCTATTTATTTACTTTGTATTTTATTTCGCTTTACAAATTTGATCATAAATGAATAATCTACTTTCACATAAAATGTGTTTTGTTTTACTTTTACATATTTTTACATATTTCGAATTTGCTTATGGAAATCATGTGCAAATTGTGCATTGTTCCCACAGCTGTCTATTTACATAATATAGATATGTGCATGTTCAACCAGGAAGAACTTGATAATATTCGAATTTCTCAAATTAAAGTGTTCTTCTATTTATATGATTTTTAAGTTAGAGTTAGTGAGATAT
>NC_043001.1:7692337-7797337 GCF_006345805.1 Octopus sinensis | reverse complement strand
CACATGTCCTTAGTTAAACACTAAATTCTTAAATTTTCTTTTAACTCCTTAGGGTGCAATCACCCGTATTAGATTTCCCCCTTCTTTAATTTTTCTTTTCGCATTTCTTTACCTTTACATTACTCAGTCTAAGGTCACAAATTAGGTATGCTGGGTGGGAGACGGTTTATGTCATTCTACCACTGACTACACTTCTCCTCCATCACAAACATCATAAATATTATTATTTGATTCGTGGGCAATTGTCGAGTTATCTATTTCATATTTTACTTTCACTTGCCATTTTCACTTGAGGTCAAATAGATTTTCTCCATCAGACGAATTTCGGTAACAATCGTATTGTTTCTACCGACTGACCTCAAACATGCGTCCAGATACACCGATATGCTACCTTGTTTAGCTAAGTTCTTTATCTTCTTCTTATTGTTATTCTAGTCTTCATCTTCTTTATCAACTTCTTCTTCTTCATCTTCATCATCATCATCATCATCATCATCATCATCATCATAAACTTCATCATTATCATCATCATCAACTTCATCATCAGCGTCATCATCATCATCATGATCTTAAACTTCATCATCATCATCATCATCATCATCGTCATCTTTTTCCCCTTCTTCATCGTAATCGCCATCATCTTATTCTTCATCATCATCATAAACTTCATCATCATCATCATCATCATCATAATCATCTTTTTCTTCTTCATCATCATCATTATCTTCATCATCATTATAATCATATTTTTCTTCTTCATCATCATCATCATCATCATCATCATCATAATTATCTTTTTTCTTCTTCCTCATCATCATCATCATCATCATCATAAACTTCATCATCATCATCATCATCATCATTCCACCACTCATAAACTGTACCCTTCTTACTCATCCTATAACCACGCATTTATTTTTATTTCTCATGTTTCTTCTAGATATAAACCAAAAAGCAAGATCCGGAAGACGTACAATGTAACAGCACATCTTCCATGCAAGCCTGATGAGATGCCTCCCTGTTGTCTAAAACCTTAGAAATTACGTAAATTTTCACTTCCAATTTTTTGCGCAAACTGGCGTTGCAATTGGTGTTGCTACAGAAATAATTGTAACGAATCATTGAAGATGTGCAAAAGAACTTTCTTTGCCTTCCTATCATTTTATTATTTACTTTTCGCTAAACCAATTTATGGTGTGATCGTCGTGTGTATATGCAACAAGTAATATTAAATAGCAATTATTCATTGCTAAACCACTTTTGCAAAACCTAATATAGTATTAATATTATCTGTATTTCATTTGATTTTCGTTGAATACACCGCACTACATTTTCATATATCTAAAGATAAATTAAGGCATAGTGTTTTTCCCTATTCCTACAAGATTCATAAATAAGGAATTCGCTGGCGAAGAAAAAAAAAACATTACAAATTGTGTTAAGCGTTGCTAATAGAACAAGCGCGATACGTATTAAATTGCAAATATCATTCTGCGGCAATTTAGGAGGTTTCACCACAGCGAGGAATTGTTGGCCGATTTTAGGTAATATGTTTATGCAAACTGTAGGCTTCTGAAAGCGTTACAGCTGTAAAGCTGAACACGGAATTAAGATAGTTATGGAACCGAAATATATATTTGTTACTTTTCGATGTTTCTCGCAAAGTGAATAAAGCATGTCGATATGACATTAAATACAAATAGTAGAGTACATTGATATTTATGTTTTCAGCATTCGTTGGGAAAATAAGAGTCGTCAGAGGATTATATAGTTAGTTATGCTTAAGAGTAACATTTAATAGGATCAGCTTAAATAAACTAGAATTGCAAAGAATCTACCTAAATCATTTAGAATATTAAACCTTCCAATGCAAGCACAGATATACCACAATGTTTCTACACAGCTGTAAATGCAAACCACTCAATAAGTTATATGAGTAGAATTCTTAAGAAGACAAATCTTCTAACCATGTACATACATTCATAATGCGTATCAAAGCTAAAATCTGTCCCATGAAAGAATGTTAAATGGATGCGCAGTATGAATCTAAATAAGTTTTAAATAACTAGTCGCAATACTACTGCAAACAGGAGTGCTAATAACACGAAAGTTACATATTTCTGCCTAGCGAAATTTTAAATAGGGTTAATAATAGGATTCGCGTTACTCATAAGCATATTTCTTTAGGTTCACGTGTAGGCAAAAGATCACCGAATGCACTCGACTACAATAGAGAAGTTAAAGCATCATTCGCTTTTGCATTTGGTTTTCAAGATTCTTTATGTGAGTTCGTGTGTTGAAGCATATTCTGTTGTGTCTGAGGAGAGTCATTCTCTTTTTGTGCCTTATAATTTAACATACACCCCGGTAAAATCTCTTTTGTTTTTTCTTTTTATTTTTTTAAAATTTCGTTGCATCTTGCAACCTTTTCAATAATTTTGGTCGCAAGACGCAACGAAAGTTTTAGAAAAATAAAAATAAATAAAAAAGAAATGTGGAAATTTTGCCGGTGAATGTGTTGAATTATAAGGACGATTTATCAATCCTAGCAAGGCAACATGGTAGGAGATGCCCTAAAATTTAACGAACAAAAGCGCTGAACGACTTAAGTTAACACCACTGAGAGTGTGGTTAGTTGCATCATTTGATGATGTGTGAGAAATCAAGAAACAAACATCACATCCATGTTGTTTTTAAACGTAACAAAGCATAAGAAGTTTCATAGCGTTCAAAATTTAAAGGAAATATACCTATGTCAATGTATCTTAGAAGATGATCTTACTTAAGATTTCGTTTTAACTTGAGGAAACATTTACGATGATATGATATTAGAATGTTCGAATAATAATGAAAAAATTGGAATAAATATGGGAAATTCGAGAATAAATGTACTGCAAGAATATAACTCATACAACGACAGTAAGGTGTTAAAGTAAAGATCCCTAGATACTATATTCTAAGGAATAAAAATTTATTTTCAATTGAAGATGGAATTCTGAATCCTGCAATGGGTAATCAGTATTTATAAAAAGAACTGCAAACATAGCAGATATGCTCAACTTTACGTGAATAAGATACCGTTACAGACTCCTTGGGTTGCGGGCAAATGCAGTCGTTTTAAACGTAATGGAAAGAAACTTATTCGGTGTTCATGTATGTTATTGAAATTAGCACATTATCGGCGCTCTAGTGCGTTGTTTGATGTATTGCATCACTTGAGAAAGATGCACGGTTTTATTTTTTGCTGTCATTGCATATCCTATTCACCTCTCGAAACCAATAGTGTGTCGTTGCAGATGCAAATGCATATATTCTATAGCTATGTTTTCCCTTGGCAAGAATCAATATTTAGTTGTCATAGAAAACTGCATTGGAGTACTAAATAAAAATCTTTCTGCAGAAATTTTAAGCTATGGCTATCAACACGTTTTATCACATATTAGTATATGGATGGTATAAGTATGTTCTCACGAAGCCTAAGTAAAAAAGTACCACATAATCATACGAAAATTTTATGCATTTTTATGAAGAACATATTTTATGATAATGTTTGCGACTTGCTCCACACACTTATATCGATCTATTAAATATATGAATATGGTGGTGTGAACGGGTAGGCATATATATAGAGACCCATGCACATGAACGTATACAAACTTTTACAAAAAGCCATACACATATACATACATACATGCATACATACATATATATATATATATATATGTACATATATATATATATATATATATATTATATATATATATATATTATATATATATATATATATATATACACATTCTTTTATTCTTTTAATTGTTTCAGTCATTTTGTCTACGGCCATGTAGGAGCACCGCATGTAGGCAAACAAATCGACTCAAGAGTTATTCTATGTTTGCCTAGTACTTGTTCTATCGGTCTCTTTTGCAGATCCGCTAGGTTTGTGGGATGTAAACACACCAACATCCGTTGTTAAGGAATGGCTGGGGATAAACACAAAAACTCATAAAAAAACATACACACACACACTATATATCTATCTATCTATCTATATAGATATCTATCTATATAGATATGGCCACAGCTCGTGAGCTGAAACTAGATAAAAAAATAAATAAATAAATAAATATATATATATATACGACGGGCTTCATTCCGTTTCCTTTTACCAAATCCGCTCGCAAATATTTGCAGTATTTAATTTTTTTAAACATGTTTTTGCAATTTTCTGATAATTCAGAGAATAGAATTGCCCAAATGCATCAATAAATAATTATTGATATTTTTTCACCGTTGTTACAATCTTCTGAATTTGAAGTGTCAAGACGTAATATTTACCAGTTTTACTATTCAACTTTGAAAACGGGACATAAAGCAGCTGGACAGCTCGCGATATCAATGAACTGTTTGGTGAGAAAATGACCAGTGAGTGGTCATCTCGAAAATGGTTTAAACGATTTCGCAGTGGAAGCCTGAGCCGTGAAGATTCTGAGCGTAATGGACGCTCATCTGTCTTCCATGACGATCAATTAAAGATAGTTTTTGAGAAAGATCGACGTAAATCCACTTGATAATTGGAAAAAGAACTTCAAGTTAGCCAGAAATATGCCTCTAACTATTTGCATCCGATCGGAAAATCAAAACAGCTCGACAAATAGGTACAACAAAGTTTGAATGAAAATGCGCAGATATGAGATTTGACCGTCGCCTTTTCTCCGTAACCAGATCGAATAATTTCTCGACCATATTATAACTTGCGATGAAAAATAGATTCTATACAATAATGAAAAAAAAAACGTTCTTCGCAGTGGTTGAACCAACATGAAGCACCAAAATCTTCCCTAAGCCTGAGCTCTTCAAAAAGTAGGTTATAGTGACTCTTTGGTGGTGTAGTACTATAACTTCTTAAAACCTGGAAAACCATTGCTGTAGAAACATAATGCCATGAAATTGCCAAAATGATTGAATAACTGCAAAAGAATGAAATCCTGAAATTGTCAAAATGAAGGAAAAAACTGCAAAGGAATGAAAACCTGCGTTCCAGACAGATCAACGGAAGAGGGCCAATCATTCTTCATGACAATGCTTGAGCACACATTTCAATGATGACGCTCCAGAAGATGACGGAACTTGACTACAAAGTTCTTCCCCACCCAGCTTATTCCCCAGACCTTCCTCATAGCGACTTCCACTTTTTCAAGCACCTTGATAGTTTCCTGCGAGAGAAGGGGTTCGAAAATGAAACTGATGCTGGAAGTGCGTTCAAAGAGTTCATCAGCTCCAGAACTCCAGATTTTTTTATGTGACCGGGATAAACAAGCTTGTACGTTGTTGGCAAAAATGTATTGATTTTAATGGAACTTAGAAGAAAAAAATTCCCGCATTCTGATAAATTTCATGATTGAAAACGTTGCTTACTTTTTACTCAAACTGATGCATACGCATATACATGCATACCTACACACATACATACATATATATATATACATAAATATAAGGTAGAAAATATTTTAGTGTGCAAACATAGGTGGTGGATATAAAGAGAGAAATAGAAAAGATGAAAAAAACACATTTGTTTATATGATTTAAGAGAATATTTAAAAATTACGAATTTACCTCCCCTTTACTGCAAACTAAACAACTTAACGATTATCTCCCTTAGCAATATTTTTCCCGTAGCAATTTATCTCCTTCGTCTCCAAGTCTGATGAGCAATGTGAAACCGATCCTTACTTCAATTATCTTTATTATTATTATATCTTTATTATCATTGCTCTAATATACTCTTCAATTCTGTAAAACAAATCTTCTGTGTTATTTTATGTGTTCTCTCTCTCTCTCTTCTCTCTCTCTCTCTCTCTCTCGCTTTCTCTCTCTCTTTCTCCCTCTGTATATATATATATATATATATATATACACACACACAGAAACATGCTTACATATCTGTGTTGTTCGTAATCTTCATATCACCGTATATATGACCATAACTATCTGTATGTCCGTGTGTTTCAATATTTGCATATCGCATGGAATCATTAATTATTTCTAGCTACAATTTTATCACTGTGGTATATTTTAGTAGTCCCCCTCTTCTCTGAACCATATGTGATTATTCTTAAATTTTCACATTCTTCTTTTTTTTTGTGTAGGTTGTTAAAATGCTGTCCTATCTTCCAATTTGCAAATGTTCACCGTTGGCAACTCATTTATGTCTTCGAATATGTTATATGCAAACGTGTTGCCTTCCCAGAAATATCCAATTTCCTTCGCATTCAATAGATTTAATTTCTCCATTCGCGTACTATACTAATCTTTAATCGTTTGTTTATACTTGTTGCAGTGATTCGACTTCGGCCATAAATCACCCCACAATTGTCTTTTAGTTCTCTTCTATCCAACCGCTATTTACAGGAGCATAAAAAACCGGTAGATTTAACAAGCGGTGGATTTACGAAACAAGGCGACACTGAAATACACATATGCACACACACACCACACACATACGACGCGATTCCACGGAATTTCCACTTAAGGCATTGCATTGACTGAAAAAAGAATGACCCGTCTTTTATTTTCCTCAATGCATATATATGCGCGTGTGCGTGCGTTTGTATGTATTTATTCTGTAAATTCATTTACTTGTTTCAGTCATTTGACTGTGACCTTGCTGGATCACCGACTATATATATATATATATATAGAAATTCGGGGTGAGTACTTGATAATTATAAGCACTTGTGTATACCGTTTGGTGGTGTAGGTGGTGGAGAAAATTGATCAAAATAAAAACATGATGCGAAGGATTCAGCGGTACATATGTTTCGGGCCTTTATTAGACAGATTTATAACAATGCATAATGTATGTCTGTGGCCTTCTTCAGCCGCGCACAACAGCTTCCACAAGGACATGTGTTACATCAAAAATTCTTGGTTAGGGATGCAAATCCTCCCATTCGCGTACGACATAATGCGGCAGCAGCATAGAATTGAAGCGTCCATCTCTTTCTTCTCTCAATGTAGGATGAGGAAAAATGGATGTTGAAGTAATGTAAATAAATAAATACATGTATATACGTGAAGATGGAGGGGCGAGAGTTCAGGACGAGGTATAAAAAATGTATAAAAAATGTAAGTATAGAAAAATATAGAAATGTAGAGCATAAAGATATAAAGAGATATAAGGAGATGTAAAGGGGGTATAAAGAATATAAAGAAATATAAAGAAATATAAATAAATGTAAAGGCATAAGGTTATAAAGTAAAAATAGAAATAGAAATAAAAATAAAAGTAAAAAAACATGATAAAAATGTAACAAAATATAAAAAAATATAAAGATAAGGGATGTATAGAGGTTAAGGACCAAGCATGGTGGTCAGGAGATTGATAAAATTTAGTTGTAGAATTGTCAGTAAATCAACAGTTTCGTCTGGGGACCTAATGAGTTGTAAATCAGAGCTGTTGAGCGTTTAATCTGGTTCCTTGAATTATTTGGACTTCTAGTACATACATACCAACATGGATACATACACCCATATACACGCGTACATATACGCCTCCAAGCCTATAAGCATACACACGCACTCTCGTGTAAACATGCACATAAACACACACACAACCACACGCACGTGCGTACACATACATACATACAACAGAATATCCGCATGTATACACGGACACTATACGTGTACACACTCACATGTACACGCGCGCGCCCATCCCTACATACACACACGCATATGCCCACGCTTCCAGGTCTAGATATAAGATATTAAAGGATGTATATAAGAGCGCATGTAAGGAATCACGTCTATGCGTGCACGCACACACGGCTGTGTGTATGTATGTGCGTGCACACATACACCTACACACACACACAGAGACATATAGGTATAGCTATAAGATATCAAAATATGCATGTACATATATGCGCGCGTCTATGTATGTATGCGTATACATACGTACACGGACGCTCGTATAGTCAAAAGTGGATCTATAGGTAAGTAAATAAACATATATAGAGATGTAAAGCGATAAGTTAGGGGTAAGAATGAGGGTAAGGGTAAAAATTAGAAATAAAAGTAAGAAATACAGTATAAAATAAGAAATACAATGTAATAGTTAGAAATGAAATATAAAAATTATAAAAATTATAAGAGTTAAGGTAAGGGATGAAAATGAAAATGAGAATAAATGGAAGTAGAATAAGAGTAAAAGTAAAAATAAAATAAAATAAGATAAAAATATAATTTAACATGAGATGTGATTGAAAGTTAGAGGTGTGTGTTAAAAGTGCCCACGTAGGGGCGGGCGGGGGGAACTGAAAATTGGAAGGGTGGGAAATGGAGTTTGGCGGTGTGCGATCAACATCCGAGTTAGAAATGTGAAAGGGTATAGATATAGGGAAGTAAAGAGACTATATAGGAAGGATATGGGTGTAGGAGAAGAAATATTTAGGGAAAAGAAGTCATGTATGGGAGACAAAATTTGTATATATATAGGAGGAAAATGCAGGGAAACATATATGCACATACACACACCCACACACACACGCACACACGCACATATATATATATATATATATGTACATACACGTACACATATGTGCACATACATATACACACACACACACATACGCATATACACGCACATATAGGAAAGCGGGATGTGCTGGAGCCGACAGGTTGCACCGGGTGGGAGGAAGTTGCATGGGGGAGTTGGTATAAAACCTAAGCTTTGTAGTATCTGAAAGTATTAGTAAGTTTGTGTATACAGGATGGTTTGAACTCTGACCTTTTGTTAATAAGATTGTGTTTGTCTTTGAATTTCAAGATGTTCAGGAGTTCTACACAACATAGTTGGCATCCTGTTCTATTATTTAAATAAGGTGCAGCTGATCCGATGATGGACCATCTGAGTTTGAAGCCTATACATTTGTCTTTTAATTCCCAAATTCTTTTAGAAAGGGAGGTGCTGTTAGCCTTATGTCTGTGTCTCAGCGAGGACCGGTGGTTGTAGTATCTGGATTTCCAGGAGGTTGAGCAACCAATATAGGTGAGTGTGTTAAACTGAGTACTCACCTCACATGAATATATTACGTTTTTCGCCCTACATGCGCCCTGCAGCGGGCACTCTGATGCACATCTGCAGTTGCATTGCATTGCATTATTCGGTCGTGTGCTGCTAATCCCAGGCGGAGGTGTTGCAATACGAGTGGGGGCGTTGGTATCCTCCTGGTTGTTGATGGGTGTAGTATTTCCTCTGTTGTGTTGGCGGGTGTTATTACTAACTGTTTGGGTATTATGGCTGCCAGTCTGGTTATATTGTCTACTGTCTAGATGAGGGGGGTTCTGTTGGTCGCTATGGTTTGCTCTTGATCTAGCTGTTCTAATATTAATATAGTTATGTTTAGCTATGAGGCAGCTCATGTTGGGCAGGTAGAGTAGGAAATCCTAATGGTTTTGTTGGAGAAGATACTTCTATACTTGTGGGTGGGTGGGAAGTTGTTGGAAATGATAGAGAATATTCTCTTACATAACTTACCCTAACTGCTAAGTTGTAAGGTAAGTTGAACCATATATATTTGCGTAATCTATATCCCTTCTATTTCTCCTAATAGGATCTATATTGCTCTCGTCGGGAGGGTTACTATTGTGTGCTATTCTATTAGTTCGCCTATTTCCTATACGTTGTTTGGAGTTTAAATTAGAATTATCGCTAGTGTGAGTTGAGTGCTGAGTTCGATTATAATTGGGAATTTTATGGCAGACGGACGCTCCCGGGTGTTCTACATATGATATTCTCTGGTTATACCCGGCACTATAGAGAGCCTGGTTGTAGTGTTGTGCGTGATTATTGAAAATTTCTCTATTAGAGGATAGTTTTGTCAGTCTGTCTGAGATGGCTTGGACCGTGGTGCTAATTATACAGGGTGGATGGTTGGAAGAGGTATGGATGTATTTGGTAGTTTCTTCGGGTTTCCTATACGGGTGGTGAAGGTGCTTATTCAAGTCTAACTTAACATCTAAGAAGTTTACTATTTTAGTGTTGGTCATAAATTCTAGTTTAAGATTGAAGGATTTGAAAAAAAGCCTGATCTTTTTCCTAATTCTTTCTAGTTTACTCCTATTGTTGGTGGGGTATATGAAGAGAGCGTCGTCTCTGTATAGACCCCCTTGAAGATCCGGTACCTCGGAGAAAAGCTTCTTGAGCAGGTAGGCCCCGACCAAGTCAGTCACCTGAGCTGAATCAATCGAGCCCATAGCCACATCAAAATTGTCGGGGGTATCGGATCTGGTCCAGAGTCTACCGTCGAATTCTATTATGGTTCTTCTAGCTAATAGTATTATGTCAATTTTTTCTCTGTCTATGAGTGAAAGGTTGCGGGCAAATATAAGGGATTTGTTAAGTAAGATGGGGGATATACTGGCGTAGTAGCTAGCTATGTCGAATTGGATGAATGAGTAGTCGGGCCTATTGGTGATAGTGTTAAACCATTCTAGCACATCGTCGGTGTTAATCCATAGTTGGAGTGGGATGTGGGGTTTGATGTGTGGGATCACTTTGTCCAGGATAGTCTTGCTAAGTCTGCCGATATCCGATTTAGTCGGACAGATTAATCTTACTCCTACATTATCTGGGAAGTCTTTCTTATGGTCTTTAATAGTAATTTTGGGTACTTGTGGTTTAATAGGTTCTGTTTTGTCTAGGAGGTCTAATTTGCTCATAACTTCCTTGATTTTGAAGTTAATTTCCTTAAGGTTATCCGTAGAAGTAGTTTTATATTTTTTGCTAAGTTCCCTCATGATGAGCGATTTGTAGGTTTGGTAGTCTAGCCTATACCAGTTCCCAGTCTTGTCGGCGGGTATGATAAGACTATCATCGTTCCTAAGTGAATGCAGGAAATCTTTAAGGCTCCTTAAGTGGGTGTTGGAAATGGTCTTATGTTTACTAATGTTGATGTTGGTAATGAGATCGATTAAGTCTTTTTCAAAATTTTCCAGTGCGTAGTTAGAGGGTGGGTTTCTTCTGCTTTTAAATATCTTCCTGTGTACTATTTCTTCTTGGTTAGAGTTGGGGTTGCTTTTCTCCGGGTTATCGAAATGGTAGGCCGCCCACCTGATTCTTCTAATAAAGTCTGTGGTCCGGTGGATGAGAGTCGTCGTGTAACTTAGAGTTTACAGATTCAAAGTTGGCTCTCTAATATTTACGGATATATATATATATATATATATATATATATATATATATATATATATATCCGTAAATATTAGAGAGCCAACTTTGAATCTGTAAACTCTAAGTGCTAGAAATAATAAGGGTATTATTAAATTAATATCTATAATTTTATTCACCCTCATTATTGAGTATATATATAATATATATATATATATATATATATGCATGCGTGTACATTGGTATGTATGTATTCTGCAAATTCCTGTGTTTGTATGTCCATTGCGTGTTCGTATGTATGTGTGTGTGCGTGCTTGAGTGTGTCTATATGTATAGGTTTGTTTCACTATATGTCCGTCCCTTATGTATGGGCGTGTGTCTCCATATGCATCTTTGTCTGTGTGTGAATATGTGTGAGTGGTGTGTCTTTCAAGTACTTGGAGAAATTTATCCATTTCGATGTTAATGGCTTTTGCGTTTAATATGAATGTTTCTCGGCATACACTACACCAGCCATATTTGTTTTCTCTTTTTATGACAGGGAAGGTAAAATGCACTACTTTATTGGTATATGAGAGAAAGAAAGCTTGCGCTACTGCAGTTTAATTTTTCATGAACATTCGATGTTTCGAACAGTTGCACTTGAGACAGATCGATCTGGTTGCCCCCAAAAGAGTCTAGGAAAAGAGCATTCGATATTTTGTAAGTAAGCGAGCGATTGTGTACGGCAACAAAAACAAAATACCGAGAACATGGTACACAATGACAAATACAAACAACAAGAATATAATAACAGGTGTCTTTCGGCTGAGAACGAATCCAATTGAACTGACGTGTATGAAGTGAAAGCCTAAAAGCAAGAACATAGCATATGGATAGTAGATGTGTTGGCGGTCTGCAGTCAGGCCTAGAAAGAAAGACCATGGCTGGCCGGATTCCGGTCACGTGGGAGAAGAAGAGAGATGTAGGGGGCAGCGAAATTGAAGGATTAGAAACATAAAAGACACAAAGGGAAAGGTACAGAGGAGATAAACTAGGAGGAAAATTGGGAGCTAAAGAAAAAGAGGGCCAAGAAGTGTAGGATTCTGTGCGAGATATATACATACATATATATATATATAATATATACATATATATATATATATATATATATTATATATATATATATATATATATATAATATATATATATATATATATATATATATATATGAAAAAACAAGTAAAAAATAGAAAATGCTAAAATAATTTTATAGTGAACATTTCAGTACCGGTTTCGGTCATTTTGAGACCTTTTCAACTGTAACGATTAAATAATTAAATTTAGAAAAATTAGAAGAAAAGTTTTTTTAAAAGAATATTCTATAGTAGTGTTCAGATTTAAGTGGCATTCTGCCTTTCTCTGACTCCTTGTTTGCACTTGTGTGTTCGAGGTAGTTGTGAGCTCTTGGTAGGGTAGTAGAGAGAAGGCTGGTGAGGAAAGGGGGGTGGGAGAATCTGGGAGTGCCCTGATGGTCGTATTTTGAATGGTCAGTGGCGGCTGGCAGTCTCAGTTCAATTCAGGAGAATATTTATATTGACACGCTTCTTTATAGAATTAGCGTAGGTGTTATACTAAAAAAATTAGTGACAAACTTAAGGGGTAGGGGGTGGAGAAGAAGAAGAAGAAGAAGAAGAAGGAGAAGGAGAAGGAGAAGGAGAAGATGACGATGATGGTGATGGTGGTGATGATTATGACGACGATGATGATGATAACGATGATGATGAAGAAAGAAGAAGAAGAAGAAGGAGGAGAAGGAGAAGATGGTGTGATGATGGTGGCGATGATGATGATGCCGATGATGATGATAACGATGATGATGAAGAAGAGAGGAGAAGAAGAAGAAGAAGAAGAAAAAACAGAGAAGGGAGAATATGAATGTAAATATAGCTATGAAGGGGCTGATTAGTAATGGATTCTATTGAGTGTAGTATTTGTGGTGTATATATATATTTTTCTTTTATTCTAAAGTTGAGGTATATTAATTGTTTGTCGTAGACCGTTAAGAAGTGGCTTGTATTTTGTAATAAAGAGATTTTCTTTACTTATTCGTTGTCTCGAGGTTGTATCGTCCCTAAATTGGTAGAGGGGGAAAATTCTGAAGTTTGGTGTTTTTTTGTTGGCGCAAGTATCTATGTGTTGGCTAAAAGCTATTTTTCTGTTTTGGGGAATTTTTATCTGGGATCTGTGCAGGGCCAGACCACAGAATGAACACAATCCTCCAAACACACACGATCATAAAAAGCAAAAGACAGCCTAGATCCATGAAAAGTCTCCTTACACAAGCCCGAATTCACTCTTCAACACAGAAGCCGACAGTAAAAAAATGTGGAAGACCCAATTGCGGGATATGCGACTATCTAATCGAGGGTTCTGAGTTCTCCTTCAAACAGGGACAACGTTTTACAGTGAAAAGCAACTTCACATGTGCTTCGGAGAACCTAATATACTCACTAACCTGCTCCGGGTGTCAAGAGCAGTACATAGGCCAAACAAAAAATGGTTTGCGTAAACGAATGGCCCTGCACAGATCCCAGATAAAAATTCCCCAAAACAGAAAAATAGCTTTTAGCCAACACATAGATACTTGCGCCAACAAAAAAACACCAAACTTCAGAATTTTCCCCCTCTACCAATTTAGGGACGATACAACCTCGAGACAACGAATAAGTAAAGAAAATCTCTTTATTACAAAATACAAGCCACTTCTTAACGGGTCTACGACAAACAATTAATATACCTCAACTTTAGAATAAAAGAAAAATATATATATACCCACACAAAATACTACACTCAATAGAATCCATTACTAATCAGCCCCTTCATAGCTATATTTACATTCATATTCTCCCTTCTCTGTTTTCTTCTTCTTCTTCTTCTTCCTCTTCTTCTTCATCATCATCGTTATCATCATCATCGGCATCATCATCATCGCCACCATCATCACCACCATCTTCTCCTTCTCCTCCTTCTTCGTCTTCTTCTTCTTCTTCATCATCATCGTTATCATCATCATCGTCGTCATAATCATCACCACCATCACATCATCGTCATCTTCTCCTTCTCCTTCTCCTTCTCCTTCTTCTTCTTCTTCTTCTTCTTCTCCACCCCCTACCCCTTAAGTTTGTCACTAATGTTTTAGTATAACACCTACGCTAATTCTAGAAAGAAGCCTGTCATATAAATATTCTCCTGAATTGAACTGAGACTGCCAGCCGCCACTGACCATTCAAAATACGACCATCAGGGCAACCCAGATTCTCCCACCCCCCTTTCCTCACCAGCCTTCTCTCTACTACCCTACCAAGAGCTCACAACTACCTCGAACACACAAGTGCAAACAAGGGAGTCAGAGAAAGGCAGAATGCCACTTAAATCTGAACACTACTATAGAAATATTCTTTTAAAAAAACTTTTCTTCTAATTTTTCTAAATTAATTATTTAATCGTTACAGTTGAAAAGGTCTCAAAATGACCGAAACCGGTACTGAAATGTTCACTATAAAATTATTTTAGCATTTTCTATTTTTTACTTGTTTTTTCATATATATCAACTCGTGTGTTCCTTTTCACCCTTATACATATATATATATATTATATATATATATAGCTAACCCATGTTGACAGAAATCGGTACAATTTTCATTGGTTTCTCTTGAAAATGTGTACTTGACTGTATGGATGTAGGATATCTCAATACATTTCATTGAGTCATTGAAGTAAAATTGTGTGTTACGTACTTCTTAGCAGTGTTAGAAATACGTTACACATATGTATATGTCACACACACACTGTAGATACACACGCATACACTCACCCACACACACACATCATTCTTTGAAACTGTAAATGGTGTTGTTGGCCGCAGACATTTTCCAAATTGTCAGCTGTCAATAAGAAATATAATTATAAATATTACGTGATAGCATTATTTCACGAATCTTTCATTTCAATGATTTTCAATTATTTTGTCATTTCAAGAATTATCAGATTTTTGTCTCCTCTTCCTGCAACTGTCTGTAAAGAGAAATTTCGGCGATTCTTTTGTGCTATTTCAACTTTAGTACAATAATATTCTTTAGAGAAGCTGTATCATCAATTTGACTGAAAATTAGCAAGATGTCTTCCATTACTAAACTGTTCACTTTTCTTTCGTTTACCGCTGTTTACTTGTGTTAGTCTGCGATGATTTTTGAAATCTTCGTCCCCTTTGGAACACTTTTATGTTGGCATATAAACAAATAATATTTAAAAAAAAAGAGTTGCATCAATTTTAATGATCTGATAATCACAATCTTAATTATAATCAAGGAAGTTGAATACGGTGTAAGCAGATGTCACTGATATCCGATTTTAGGGCATTGAAATTCTGCAACACAATTTTGAAAGATTTTATGGCAAGACTTGAGCTTATCCTTAAAATAAATAAAGACAGCATATACTTAAAGATGAAATTTCAGATAAATAACCTGTTATTTTGTTATTTAAGTAGAGTTTTATTATACATATAATTATGTCTATGTAATTAGTCATAGCTAAATATTCTAAAACATTTTTTGCGTTAATTGGCATCGATTCTTTCATAGTGAATAATATGTTGTATAGATTTGAGCAGCACCTCCTGTAAGAATACTATTGGATATTGAGTTTTTGAATCAGATATTTACTGGAACAGTTTATTAATGAAATCTTTGACGAGATTGTCTGTAGCATTTACAAATGAAATCTTTCACGCGATTGTTTGAAGCATATTGAATCAATAACAATTCATTCAGATGCGAATAGCTAACACAGGAGTAAATGTTCATTGTTCTTTTCGTTTTTACGATGCATTCTTTATTTGCAATTGTTCGATATAGCCACGAAGAATGCAAGAACAAGCAAAGAATTTCTAAAATTTCTTGTCAAACGCGAGCTTGCAGTTGGAAATAATATTCATGGAATTGAAAAGCTTTCGACCTTTCTTTTGATAATTATTGCACTCAAATCTATGAGAGCATGACTTGGTCTCTCAATATATTTTCGCATTAAGGCAGCGAGCTTGGAGAAAGATTAGCACGCAATGAGAAATTCTAAGCGGTATTTCGTCTGCCGTTACGTTCTGAGTTCATTTTCCGCCGATGTCGACTTTGCTTTTGTTTTGAGGACGCCACCAGACGATAAAGAAGGCTATCCCAATACATAGATATAGACAGGAGAATTCTATACGTCAGGAGGTAAGTAGAGGTCATCGGAACGTGCGATATAACAGTGGCGACGAGGATTTCGTAGCTCACACTGCCACTGTGTATTATTGTGATATAACAGCACTTCTTACTTTCGGGGTCGATAAATTAAGTACCAGTTGCGTACTGTGTGCGATCTAATCGACTGGCCATCTCCCCCCAAATTTCTAGCCTTGTGCCTAGAATAGAAATGAATATATTTTCGCATTATACATATGCAACGCGGAAACAAAGAAATTGTTGACGACTTCAAAAGTTATTAAAACATTTATTATAAAATATAAGTAATAAACTGAAGATGTGTCCCTTTTTGTCAATATATGTCAATATAGATCTTCGATTTATAAACGAGGATACACTCATTACATTTTCTACGGCATAGGTCAATATGTTGCGACTGTCATATAATAATACAGTTTATACCTTGAAGAGATTCTCCTTATTTCTTCGCAACAGATTACTCAAAAAGCATGTTTTTTTCTACTTTCCTGGATCTCAAGGGACGGCAATACCGACATTCTGCACGTCATCAACACCCATATGTGGACCATTCAACGCCAAAATTTAAATCGTGTAAGAAAGCAACATCCCTTTTAAAGGCAGTATATTTTTCGATGGAGCAAAAAATATAAATATTAACGAAATGGGAATATATATTTTTTAATATGAAATCATTCAACTCCAGATTATTTCTGCTGTTTATTCAGTTACTGTGCAAATTGGAAATCTTGGATTGGTATTCGAATGTGTTTGCATAGTTTAAAATTTTTTGTTTCAAGAAAAAACTTTAATTTCAGAAATGTTCGATCTGGAATAACTACCTACTCTATCACTAATTCATATTTAACCTGCCCCTACACATACGAAATAAATAAATTAATATGGTTTTGCGGAAAAATTAAAAACAAAAACGTAAATTTCATAATTATGTCATCTCAGATCTACGAAACTACCTTTATTCGCTTGTTCTCCTACCGAATATACGAAACATCTAATATCAATGTTATATGAATTATACAACGTTTGATACACATGTATATCTACATGACTGATATTTCAGAATTAATGAGAACATTTGCTTTTAGCGTAATGAGTTTGCGCTTACCTGCATTAATGAACATTTAGTAAAATATCAACAAATGCAAAAAAATACATGAGTCTTGTTTCTAATGTGTATCAGCTTAGTGGATTTCATTGAAACAAAAGCACTAGACTATAAACACTGTAAAGTAATAAAAAATATATTATTGTGCCTTATATAGATGAGTCCTCAGTTTTTACAGCTCTAATCTTCATTAGCCAATATGGACGATTGTCAAATGTATGAGACGACAGTTAGCAATATCGTGTTTTATGCTGCATATTTTTATTATGAAAAGTTAGTCATTCGTTGAAACCTGTCATGCAAATAACTTTTCATTTGTTAATCTAAACATAAATTTTCTGAGACGCAGCATGACGAGATCACTGAATCGATACATAATCGATTATCAAATACTTTAATGACGTTTATGTTTCACACATAAACAGTTGCTTCGACTAGCAGACTCTATGATAAACATTTGATTACTTTAATTCAGTTAATAAAGGAATGCTAATAATGAAATTATGGGATCTTCCAAAAATAAATGATTAGCAATGGACAGCTTTCAAATGGATGTGGAAAGTGTATGAAAGAAGTGTATATAAGCAAAGCGAATTTTGATGACATGGGGGCAGTAACGAAATGTCGGGCTGAATTCGCTATTTTTTAACTGATATGCCATTCATTCTCGGATCAAAATACTCAGATGATTACTTCAATTTTCATCTAATTAGAGCATATATAAAAATGATAAGGAATTCAATAGCACGTTATTAACATTTACGTACTAACTGTAAAATCACTCCGTATGTTTCGAGCATTTCACATTGGAGTTTGAGGTGATTCGCTGAGCATGAAATTGTGGATGTTAAATTTTTATTGATGTTGTACACTTCAGAATGCATCACCGGGAGATATTAATCATATTTTCTAAATCTGTAACGGCGAGGGTATGATTGTTCATGCTAAATTAGAACTGTAATCACCCACTATCCAAGAGCTCTTTCATAATTATATCCTGTTAAACTGAAATTTAATTAACAGAGACTCAGATTGTTATACAATCTGTCTGAATGTATAGTGTAATAAGCACGACTTTTGATTTGATGCATATGTGTGATCATTTCAATGTTAGATTTGAACAAACGTTCTCTCTTATTTCAGAAGTCTACTTGCAAGTTCGTGTGTATCCACAGTCGATCGTAAAATAAAGATAGTCACAATCAGTGAAACACTGCATCCTCTATGACGATGATAATCTCTCAAGAGGATCGTAAGATCTAAAATTTCGAAGGTTTTTTTAAAAATATTTTCGCGGTTGCAACATTGTCTTTACTCTCTTATATAAATATATTGTATTAAGCTATGTGACGTTAAATACAGATTGTAATTCTGTATATATTCTTGTCAATTCATCAGATTGCTATATATAGTAAAATATTGAAGAAACCGATGACAAAATGTTACTTCAAAGTATTGATTTATTGACATCAATTAGAATGTCTAGTGGAGAAATATAGATTATTTTGTAAAATATCTCACGTCATCAATTATATAATGCATGTATTTTATTGACGTGCACCTACTTCTCGTATATATCACAATACCGTAATATATATATATATATATATATATATATATATATATATATATATATACATATATATATATATATATATATATATATATATATATATATATATATATATATATATATATATACATATATATAGTCAATTTAGGGTAGCAAAAAATTCAATAGAAATTATCGCTACCAGCGGCCTAGTGGAAAAGAGAAAATAGTCAAAGACTAAATATATAAATATAACAATTTAGGAGTGACATTAACAGGCCATTCGTCCACCAGAAAGAGCAGCCATAACTCACACCGCCAAGTAGTAGTAATTCAGAAATTAGGTGAAAATTTAAAAACATTTACCCTAATTCATCTTTTAGACGATGCATCGTTTCTGTGTTATTAATGATTAAATTAAGCTAATTTAATTTAATTAAGCTAATTTAATCATTAATAACACAGAAACGATGCATCGTCTAAAAGATGAATTAGGGTAATGTTTTTAAATTTTCACCTAATTTCTGAATTACAACTACTTGGCGGTGTGAGTTATGGTGCTCTTTCTGGTGGACGAATGGCCTGTTAAGGTCACTCCTAAATTGTTATATATATATATATATATATATATATATATATATATGTATATATATTATATATATATATATATATATATATATATATATATATTATATATATATATAATATATATATATATATATATATATATATATATATATATATATATAATACCGTATATTCTAATTTGAACGTTAATTTGTTTTATGTGCTGATTGTAAACTGTAAGTAGAACGGAGAGAAATAAAATCTTTAACTGATTAATTAGCAGTAGACACAAGCGTAAATTGATCTTGTGTATGTCACGAAAATCACTATTGTTAACCTTTGGCATTTTAAATTAAAATATATATGAAAGTATATTGAAAACTGTGTTGCAATTTTCAGTATATATTTGAATAACTTTCCAATCAATCAAACATGAACTTTACAGAGAAACATCAAATTTCTCTTATAAAAGTAGGATGACTTAAAGATCTATTTCATTGGAAAGTAATTCTTTTAAACTTTACTTTAGATTACGTCTCTGTTACATGTTCTAAATTTGAGAACAGCTGTAATATTAATAGTTTCCTGTTTAATTTCTTAGAAAAGGTTACTTATTGCCTACGTGCGAATTAATTCAATATTGAAAGGAAATTGGTTTCAACAAGATAACATAAGTAAGTATCTTAAAATTGAGACGTTTCATAGGCAGAAATATTGTATATTGTCTCGTCAATTTAAAATGAAGCGAGGCGAAATAACTAAGTGTAACTGGAAATCGCTAGGAAGAAATCAGCTGCTGACAATCAGTGAACTGTAGCATGAATACGTTTCCAATGTTCGTGTCTTATTCTTATATTGTTTATGAGCAAGACACTTTAATCACTTGAGAAATTACAAAGCACATTTTAGCTGAAACACGCAAACTATTTTCTCTGTGATTTTGATGCACACTGAACCAATTCAAATCATCTGATCATGCGCGTTAATATTATTATTTTCAAGATTGCATACGGCAAACATGGTAATGATGTCGGACGTAGATTGATAAAAAGTTCTTTCGGCGGTCGTATGCTCTACCTAAACCATCTTACTATGCAAATTTAGTAAGTCTGATTACAACAATGATATGTTTAATATGTTTTTTTTTTCTCATGTATATTTTTTCTCCACACGGTCAGGAATATATGGGCATCGATGATCGGGGCAAAATTGATTACATATAACATTTTATTGTAACTGAATGACTTTACTGAAATGATTTCCACAATATAATTTTCATAAGAAAATGCAATATATGTTCTGCCATAATAAAGTATAACCATACGACTGACAAAGGAAAACAAATACATTTTGCGCATATATACGTTGTACGTTGTGTATAACTGTGTTTAAGAAAGCATATATGTATATATATATATATTATATATATATATATATATATATATATATATATGTATATATATGTATATATGTAAGTATTGTAAGTATTTCATTTATTTCTATACTTATTTTCTACTGACGAGGAAAAAATCTATGAGATTTCTTCCGAAATTGATTCAATATAGAAATAACGAAGTTCTTTAAAAAATCCTGCTGGCTAGCTTTCCTCGATTTCAGCACAACTTATTTCTGTAGTGAGTGTATAATAATATGTGGAAATTGACGAATTAAAAGTCGGTTATCAGCATATTGGCAGAGAAATAATTTTCTTTTGCACTTCTTTATAAGATGTTTATAATTTTAACCTTTAGAGGCATTTTAAAATGCTGCCACTTTTTTAATAGAATTTTTTTCTGTAAAAATCTTCATCCTATAATAGTAGTATATATATATATATATATATATATAGATATATATATATATATATATATATATATATATATATATATTATATTATATATATTAAATTAGAGATAAAACTACTATTAGACAAATCAAACATATATATATATATATTTATAAGTTTACATTATTAATTTAAATAATTTTTTAATCTTAACTTTCATTTAAATATTTTAATTTGGAATTTTATTTTTTATATTTTTTATATATTTTATTAATTAATTTTGTTTCTATGTATTGGCTTATGATTTTCACTGTTTGATTTGCCTAATAGTGGTTTTATCTCTAACTTAATATAATATATATATATATTTATACTATAAAATTAGATTTAATTCTAAATTTAATTTTTCCCTGTAAGTTTGGATTTGCTCCCTAATATTATATATATATATATATATATATATATATATATATAGAGAGAGAGAGAGAGAGAGAGAGAGATAGAGAGAGATGTTTATACAAATATGTGTATTTGAGAGAGAAATTGTGTGCGTATGTGTGTATGTCTGTGTGTGCGCATGCACACGCGAATATTGAAATTGACTATAGGTATAAAACCTGTAATTTGTTTTCTAAAGCTCGACTGCGGCTATCGGTTAACAAATGCTCTCATACAGCTAGTTTGCTATTTCACCGCCTATACATCCATAATTCCATGATATACGTAGAGGTGATACAAAAATATGAATCATAGAAAACTGAATGAACAATACCTTTTCTTACACGCGGTGTTTCGAAATATCGATTCGATAGTAGAAGCATTGCTGAGGCATTATATAAATTATAACATATAAAATATTTGTAAGATATTACCTACTATATATACATTCGAACTTATACTACTTTTAGTAATTTACAGTCAAAGAACAAAAGACAAAACTCACCAGAAATGTTTCAACATAAATCGCGAATTTAATATTGCCTCTGAGGAATTTTAGTAAAATGGCTAAAAATATAATCAAAACATTTAAGAATGTCTGGTACAATAAATAAAAATGAATAGATAAACAGTTAAAACTGATTATTTTAACTCTTTGATGTCAACAAAGTTAATCTCGTTTAAGACAACCACAGCCTGTCGTTAACATATCGTCGCATCATGATACATTTACAACCACCTCAGGCTGTTTTTTTACTGTCTGAATTTATGACCCACGAGTGATATCAGAACTTTCTATCATTTATGTTGGTGTTTACCGTCGAAATAGCCAGGAAATTAGCACACGCATCTATGCATGTATATATGCGACTTATATACACACACATATATTAATTCGTTTATCCGTTTACACATTACTTCCGCGCATACGTCGACATACACACATAGACACATCTGCGCCTATACGTACATACCTACTTACTATCTATTGATATCAATATAACCTCATCTACAATTAAAGACCAATGCAAGTTTAGCATGTAATGTGTTGTTGTGTTAAGCTATTAAATAAATCTAACAAAATAGTTCTTAACCCCCCAACACACACATACATACGATAATAACAAACTGATATATGTAACTGCTTTCATACACACAATCACACACAAATGTAAACATACATACACACGCATATATATATATATATATATAATATATATATATATAATATATATATATATATAATATATATATATATATATATGTATGTATATATAGATATATATATATACATGCACACATACATAGATGCACAGCCCTATGTGTGTGTGTATATATACACATGTGTGTGTGTACGTAGAACCATATTTACACATATTCATATGGACACGAATGATTGAACGCCACAACCATACATAAAGACGTAATATCTATTACTCAATTTATTAAAACCAGCCTTGCATAATAATTAAGAGAACATTTCTCTCAGGCTAAAAAGTAAAAGAATGTGTGTAGAGACAACATAATTTTTCAATTAGATATTTGTGCGCCCACAGGAATACAGATATAAATACATGTGCAATCGTTAAGCAATTCTATTAACCGGTTTTTGGAAATCAATATGTATATGTGTTGTGTTAAACCTTTCGGAGACTACAAATAGTAATTATTAATAAATGAAAGACAATGTAACAGGAATCTCTAATTAACTGCATTTGTTATAATTATTTCTAAGGCGGCGAGCTGTCAGAAACGTTAGCACGGCGGGCGAAATGCTTAGCGGTATTTCGTCTGCCGCTACGTTCTGAGTTCAAATTCCACCGAGGTCGACTTTGCCCTTCATCCTTTCGGGGTCGATTAAATAAGTACCAGTTATGCACTGGGGTCGATGTAATCGAGTTAATCCGTTTGCCTCTCCTTATTTGTCCTCTCTGTGTTTAGACCCTTGTGGGTAGTAAAGAAATAGGTATCTCGTCTGCCGCTACGTTCTGAGTTCAAATTCCACCGAGGTCGACTTTGCCTTTCATACTTTCGGGATCGATTAAATAAGTACCAGTTACGCACTGGGGTCGATGTAATCAAGTTAATCCGTTTGTCCTCTCTGCGTTTAGCCCCTTGTGGGTAGTTAAGAAATATGTATTTCGTCTGCTGCTGCGTACTGAGTTAAAATTCTACCGAGGTCGACTTTGCCTTTCATCCTTTCGGGGTCGATTAAATAACTAGCAATTGAATACTGGGGTTCATACAATCGATTCATCCCCTCCCCGAAAATTGCTGCCCCTGTGACAAAATTTGAAAGCGTTAGTTTTAACTATTTCTGACATGCGTATTTGTGTGTGTATTCGGGGTTAAGCTGTCTGCTATTGAGGAAGAAGTCGTCCTATCAAAGGTATATTCTGCTTCTTCTTTAATTTGAAATTGGCTGAAAGTATAACAGGTTGACACTGCATGAGATATGACTGTAACTGTAGCAAAGGAGTAAGTAATACATGCCTGACACCAATAGTCTCTATAGTTTCTGTCGAAAGCAGAATAAAATAACAAATGTATAGGTTGATACAGAAACATAGCGAAAAGACAAGGAACAGAAACGTGGGTGCTGAATGTGAAAAGAACTTCTTCAATATTCAGCAATATTGCGCTAAACAGACAGAAAGGCAGAGAGAGAAAGAGAGAGGGGTGCAAAACACGAACACATACACCCATACATATATTCATATACATATACATATAGCGGGGAAGTGCTGAAAATTTCCTGGTTTTTATGGTATCACGAAAGGCCTGGTGGAAGGCCTAGATTTCCGTGTTATTTTACAAGGCTTAGAAAACAATCTGAAGGTGGGCTGTTATATGTGTGTGAATCTGAGAGAAAATGTTGAATTGACCAACCACATGGTACCGGGTTCAGTCCCACTGCGTGGCACCTTGGGCAAGTGTCTTCTACTATAGCCTCGGGCCGACCAAAGCCTTGTGAGTGGATTTGGTAGACGGAAACTGAAAGAAGCCCGTCGTATATACGTATATATATATGTATATGTGTGTGTGCGTGTATGTTTTCCCGGGGTCGAGTTGCTCGATTAAAGGCGGTGCTCCAGCATGGCCGCAGTCAAATGACTGAAACAAGTAAAAGAGTAAAAGAGTAAAAGAGATCCTCCTGTATTTTCTTTTAAACAAAGCTATGAATTTTTCAGCAACCTCTCGTATATGACCACAGGAAATTTCGCCATGTAGCCTCACTTTGGAAAGTAGGTGTTCCTCCTCTCCGGTCATATGACCCCGGTATGTCTGTGACTTGAACATAGTTGCTTCAGATCTTGTGGCCTTGGCTCTGTCCAGAATATCTCATCCATGCTGATTAACCACATAATTACACACATACAAAAACAGAAACACATTGATACACTTCTTTCTCTGAGTGTGTGTGTGCGCGCGTTCATGAGTGTGTGTGGGTTTTTGTGAGTGCGTGTGTGCACTCATGCGGTCTTCTTTGTCTTGCAGATATATTAGAGAATTATTTTATTCTTTAATTTGATTCAGTCATTTGACTGCGGACATGCTGGAGCACCGCCTTCAGTTGAACAAATCGACCCCAGGACTTATTCTTTGTAAGCCTAGTACTTCTCTTTTGCCGAACCACGCTATGTTATGGGGAAGTAAACACACCAGCATCGGTTGTCAAGCGAAATTAGGGGAAAACACACAGTCACACTAACACACACACACACACACACGTATACACACACACGCACACACACAAACACACGCACACGCACACACACATATATATATATATATATTCGACGGGCTTCTTTCAATTTCCGTCTACCAAATCCACTCACAAGGCTTTGGTCAGTCCGTGTCTATAGCAGAAGACACTTGTCCATGGTGCCACGCAGTGGGACCGAACCCGGAACCCTGTAGTTGGTAAGCAAGCTACTTACCACTGAGCCAGTCTAATAAAAATACCATTTATACTCACATAAAAACAGCCACTTCAAGTAAACTGAGTATTATTAATGAATTGTACAATTATCTTTAGACACCTGCTACAGTCATTTCCCATACAATGAAATATTACTTTATGAAGTATTGCAATATTATTTCTTTTGTATTGCTAACATGTTCATATTTTTTTCATTTTTTTCTTTGTTTTGTTTTGCAAAAGATGTAAATTCATATTGCTTAAAGATTTTCAGTTTTTATTATTATTTGCAAATGGCTTATTATTTCATATTCAGATAGTCAACTCAGCACTATGTAAATCATAAATTTAAGTAGCATTCTGTGTAAGAAAGACAGTACTGTATTACATTTTTCAGAAAGTATCCAGTATAGACGAATGCATTGAAACAGAAAAGAGATACAGTAAACCCTCGACTATCGCGGGTAGTTACGTTACGTCCACAGAAATGATTAAAATCTAAGAAATGATAAATACTTATCGGCCGCAGAAACCCGGTTGTATTAAGGATTCGCGATATAGATTTGCATACATTAGCTGGACAACTTCGCAATGTACTGAGTGTGCAATAGGTGAACCGCGATGTGCTGAGTGAGCGATAGATGAAACGTGATATGGCGAGGGGATACTCAATATCAATAACAGACGAAAGTTACACAGCAAGCACGGAGAAATTGTTAGCAGTTCCATCACGGCTGCTATATATTTCCCTGTGCAACACTCAAAAAAGTACAAGTGATCTGTGGCCATTTTTATATGCAAAAGCACATGAGAAATCTTTTTCTTTTTGTTGAATTAGGCGTGGTTTCTACAGAATTGTCACTGTATACCATTTTTGTCATTATTATTATATAAAATGTTCTACTGCATTGTAAAATAGGTTTCAACCCAGGGTTAGAGACCAATCTTAGTAACACCTACAATGTGATTCAAAGCTTGTGTTTAATGTTATTTTTTTATCTTTCAGATCTTATTCGTTTTCAACAATGAGCGCAAGACAGTGCAAAAATGATCCAAACAGATTCTGTTATATCTGTTGGGAACTGACTTTTGCTAAAGAAAAGCACAGTATTACACGCCATATCAAGAAAATATACAAGGCGTACTTCAATTGTTACTTAGGAGACCAGGATAAGTCATGGGATCCTCATGTGTTTTGCCTTACGTGTGTGAAGACATTGAGTGCCTGGTATGCAGGGAAAATATTCACATGAAGTTTGGTGTGCCAATGATTTGGTGTAAGCAGAAAGATCACTCTAATAATTGCTATTTCTGTCACCATGACTTTATAGGCTGTACTACAGCAAAGAAAAGGAAACACATTGTTTACCCAACTTTGCAATCAGCAATGCGCCCTGTAGAGCACTCAGAAAATTTACCTGTGCCCAAACCTCCAGATCAAGAAATGCAGAGTTCCAGCAGTGCTGATGAACATTCCAGTGGTGAATGTGTGGAGCCCAATGATCCAGAAGGCGAGAATAAACCAATACCATTTTCTCAAGAGGCTCTAAATTACTTGAGCAGGAATCTCTATTTAACCAAAGAGAAAAGTGAGTTTCTGGCATCAATGCTTCAAGAACGTAATCTCCTTGAGAAAGGAGTGAAGATAACACTGTACAGAAAACATACAGAGGATCTGCTTGCATTATTCGCCATGAAGGATGACTTATGCTTTTGTAGTGACATCACTGAACTATTTGAGCAACTGGAAATACCATATGATAAAACCAACTGGCGACTTTTCATAGATCCATCCAAGGACAGCATCAAAGCTGTTCTGCTACACAATGGTAGCACTCTGCTTTCTGTTCCCATAGCTTATAGCACAACCATGAAAGAATCATATAAAAATCTGAAAGCAATTCTGACAAGCATGCAGTATGATGACCATACCTGGCATATTTGTGCAGATTTTAAGGTTGTGGCCATGCTTACTGGCCTTCAGCTTGGCTATACTAAATTTTGCTGCTTCCTGTGCTTACGAAATTCCAGAGCAAAAGCTGAACATTATGTACGCTAGAATTGGCCGATCCAAGATGAAATTGAGCAAGGAAAACACATCATGCACAAACAACTTGTGGAAAGTGATAAAATTTTTTTACCACCTTTGCATATTAAAATTAGTTTGTTTAAGCAATTTGTGAAAGCCTTGGACAAGGAATCCTCTGCATTTGCATATCTTGCAGAAAAGTTCCCTTCCCTGAGTCAAACTAAAATTAAAGAAGGTTTCTTCTTAGGGCCCCAAATTCGAAAAATTGTACTTGATGAAACCTTCATCACACATCTCAAGAGTAAAGAGAAGCTTGCCTTTGAGTCATTCAAGAAAGTTTGCGATAACTTCCTGAGCAACCATCGTTCATAAGACTATGTGTAAGTTGTGAATGATCTGCTGAGTCATTACCATGATATGGGATGTAACATGTCTCTAAAAGTTCATGTGCTTCACTCTCATTTGGATTTTTTTGCGGAAAATCTTGGTGATGTGAGGGATGAACATGGCGAAAGATTCCATCAGGATATTTCAGTGATGGAGCGACAATTCAAAGGAAAGTGGAAACCTGGCATGTTGTCAGACTACTGCAGGGGTATAAAAAAAAAGAAGACACTCCGCACAAGCGGCTTAGAAGGACAAAATTTGTTTAAACTGATAGGTGTGTTTTTAATTCATAACCAATATAGATTTTTGTTTGTAAGCCTAGTACTTATTCTAACCGCTGCGTTACAGGGACGTAATCACACCAGCTTCCGTTGTCAAGCGATGGTGGGAGAAACAGACAGACACACAAACATACATCTCCATATATATATATGTGTGTATATATTATTATTTTGCTGTTGTTATCAAGTGAGCACAACTTCCTATTGTGATGTTGGACATTGAGTGTACAGATTATATCTTAACATTCAAGATTATATATATTAGGATCTTGCGATTAATCAGAAAATCTATTCGGTAAGGAACTTATTCTTAAAATGAAAATAACTTGACAAAAAAATAAAATAACACAAACAATTCATGTGTCTAAATATTGTATTTGATGTTTGTTTAATGCAAAAGGGAGTTTGTTTACTTTACCTTCGTTGTAAATGCAGGACACCAAACATTTTATAAATTCTCCAAATTGTTCATCATATTTCATTATATATTTTTGCTTATGAAAAACCTACTAATTTCCTGTTAAATTAATCACCCGATAAGCAAGTTTGATTATGCTTTAATATGATTCTGATGTTGAAAAATCAGAACCTTCGCATAGATATGTCGTATTTGTCCACATTTTCCCCCTTCGCACTTATATTAGCTTTTAACGAAAACTCTTCTATTCTTGAAAATATCAAATCTCCTCTGTGATAGTCACTAACAATTACTACTTCGGTATATATTTTCTTCAAACTAAAATAGAACATTTAATGAATTAACATGTTTTTATTTGTGAATGATGTTCAGTGTACCACCCTTCGGGTGATTTAACCACATTTCTGTGCTTGCTCTTCTCCAGTTATTGCATTTCCTTCATTACATTTGAATAATATTAACATTCATTAAACCTATAAACAAAAAAATATAGCGACATATCTTTTGATATGAAACATTAATTGAAAACATTTCTTGCAGATGAAATTTATAAAACTAAATTTTATCGCCAACAAACAACATATTTTTTGTGTCACACACTAAGTTTTCATATAAATTTGAATAAAATACTCATTTTTCTTTTCTCCAAATATAGTGGGAATGATTTTCATTGCGTTCAAATATGTCAAAAGTTTTATTAAACAAGTTTCATGAGTCATGACCTTTATTTCCTTTCACTGATCAGTAAGCATATTTTCGATGTAAATGCTAAGCGAGCTAATATTTACATACACGCACATATAGTATATAAGTGCGTGTCTGCATGTGTGTAGGCGTGTGTGGTGCGTGTGTGCGTGTGTAAATCTGTGTGTGGGAGAGAGAAAAAGAGAAAGAGAGAGTCAGCGTGTCTGTAAACATTGCGACGAAGATTACAAAGCTGAAACTTCGAAATGAAAGTCAACCTCTCCACGCAAGATTCAAATGAGAATCATCTGCTAAAAGTTTACTCTTTTACTTGTTTCAGTCATTTGACTACGGCCATGCTGGAGCACCGCCTTTTAGTCGAGCAAATCGACCCCGGGGCTTATTCTTTGTAAGCCCAGTACTTATTCTATCGGTCCCTTTTGCCGAACCGCTAAGTGACGGGGACGTAAACACACCAGCATCGGTTGTCAAGCAATGCTAGGGGGACAAACACAGACACACAATTACATACACACACACTTATATATATATACATATATACGACAGGCTTCTTTCAGTTTCCGTCTACCAAATCCACTCACAAGGCATTGGTCGGCCCGGGGCTATAGCAGAAGACACTTGCCCAAGATGCCACGCAGTGGGACTGGACCCGGAACCATGTGGTTGGTAAGCAAACTACTTACCACACAGCCACTCCTGCGCCTATGTGATATTGATAATTCTTCAGTTTAATATAAATTTTTTGTGTAACTGCATATGAAAATAACACCACTCTCTCTGTCTCTCTGTCACTCTCTCGCTCTATACATACATACGCACACATATTTATATATACACGCACATGCACACACAAATATATATGCTTCTAAAGTAGAAAATCTCATGATTTGCTAAGAGAGTTTTAGATAATCTTAAAAGTAACCAGAAATCTTGTAATTACAGCTTCTCAAAGTTTCTTGCTCGTAATAACCATTTATTCCGTTTGTCAGTTGAGCAAATAACGTTTAAACGAGAGACGTTTGTAAAGAGGAAAACAAAAACGGAGACCACGAGGGAGATAAGGAATGTGACAATAATTCGATGTCGAGTAGACGTAAACCAGATGTCAATGGTTTACTCAGTGACCGGTGATGTACTTTTAAATTCCGACAAGTTATACTTCCTTAAATTTGTACATACACAATATATCTTGTTCCTCGAATTTATGTATTCGTTGCGGTTTCTCAAGATTTTTATTAGACACATTTTTTTTTAATAGAACACACTGAATAGCTTCCTTTTTGACCCGGTATTATAGGGTTTGGATTTAGAGAAGATTTCTCTTTAGCTTCGAAACTTGCAGATGTAGCAGTGCTTGTTGATAACCAAACCAAAAAGAATTACATTGGGTTATGCGAAGGTTGCTTCAAACATCGATATACTAACCACTTATCATTTGTCATGGACAAAATTAATGTTATTGAGTTGGTTAGCTACGTATGGGACTTGAAGATGAACTCCACGCCTTATACAATCAAGTGTAAAAATCGGGGAAACATCCATGTCATATGTTAAGGAATCAAAGAAATGCAAGTTATAGGGAGTCGAAAGATCACTTATCACTGTAGATCTAAGAATTCTACCGCACAGCTGAATTCCAAATCATAAATTTTCAGCGATTGGAAATATGTGACCTAGTTTTGTTTGGTGATTTCGAAAACAAACCCTCTCTCAGGGTTAAGCAGCTGTATCAAAGAGGTTACTCTCCTTCCGTCAATTCTACTCTACCTAGCGTTACGTCTCTACGGTAATACGTGACATAATTGTTCTTTTTCCTATTTTATTTCTTATTTTTGATTTTGTTTCACATTCTAATTCTTTAACCCATCTGCATCTCGTTCGTTTTTCTCCTCGTTTTTCTTGTTGTATAGTCCAGATTTGTAACTCTAAACACTAAACCTGTTTTAAAGCCGATTCCTTCTACATTTTTCTCCTTGTTTCTCTCTCTCTATATATATATATATATATATATATATATATATATATATATATATGACATGCTTCTTTCAATTTCCGTCTACCATACCCACTTACAAAGCTTTCGTTGGCCCGAGATAATAGAAGACCTTTGCCCAAGGTGCCACGCAGTGGGACTGAATCGAGAAACAAGTGGTTGGGAAGTAAGCTTCTTACCACACAGTTACGCCTGTATAATATCCTACCTATATCACACACATTCACTTCATCGGGAGTATATCTTCTTTATGGTATTCATTTTCAACATCAATATATTTTGATTTTTCATAATAAAAGCGAATATTTCAAATATCATTTGTTTCGGAGATTTAGAAAATTTCTTTTAATTTTACCCATATATTCCTCATGTGTAATTGTGCCATGTTTCTCTGCAAACGAGGCCTTTTCATATTCCTTCCGTCTTCAAGTATCCTTCTTTCCACTGGACCTCTAAGTTGAGGAGGAATCATTAGAGGAATGCTATTCAAATAGTATTGTACCTGTTAGATTTACTTGATACTGAAGGTTTTACTAAATATGTTGACGCTGACTTTTCTATAGATGACTTTCGTGTAAAGTTCAGATGAGCAACAATACACTTATTTTCCACACATAGCGTGATCCAGGATCTGATCTGTTTCTGCGATTCCTACTTACGAATGATATGTTGGTTAGCCACAACCGCGTTTTAGAATCGTAGGAATTCTTTAAAAAAATCATATTTCAAGAGTTTTTTGATAATCCATCCTAATTAAACTCCGAATGCATTCGGGATAACAAATCAGAGAGCCAAGAAACCATATTTATTAAATGTACTTTGCTTTACGTTTTTTCTGAAAATTATATGCAAATAAGCGATTTAGCGGCGGCGTGATTATAAGAAATTTTCATTTATTATTAATTCATAAATGTGAAATCATTTGGAAACTGTGAAATGAAGGCACATTTCCTATCCCTCCGCATTTAGAATTATTCTTGAAATATCCAGCTTTTCTTGCTTCATTTTGTTAAAGAATGCTTCGCATCTTCCCAAGCAAAATCGGCAAACGTTTCAACAATTGATATTGTTCCACATTTTATATGCTGTATTCGAAACCACTGAGTCAAACGTTAGAAAATGTTGATTGAACCTATACGTAACTTAGTATGATGCGATGTGGGATCACGGTTTCGATTCCCAGACACTGCGTTGTGAGTATTTATTGAGCGAAAAAACCTAAAGCTCCACTAGGTTCCCGCAGGGGGTGGGGTGAACATTGCTATATTCTTTCACCACAACTTTCATTCTTTCTTCCGGTTTCTGTTGTACCTGTATTCCAAAGGGCCAAACTGTGTCAGGCTGCATCTCACCGAGAAATACGTTAAGGGTACACCTGTCTGTGGAGTGCTCAGCCACTTGTACGAGTAGGGTGTTCCGTTGATCGGATCAACTGGAACCGACGGAGCTGTATGAAGGTGATGCGAAACAATATTTAAGAAATAACGCTTAACATTTTTGCTGTACCGTATTCTGATTCATCTGATGGTAAAACAGAAAAGAGCAAGAATCGCATTCGAAGGATAAGCGAAACAAAGAAAACAAAAAAAAAGATTATGTAATAATTATATGATGCATCATCGTGATTAACGAAAGAGGTTCATATTAGAAGTCGAGCGAAAGGTAAATATTTCGTCAACAGCAAAACAACTACAAAAATTACGAAGGATTCTTGTTGAAATATAATAGTACATGGATCTTTATGAAAGCTGAGTGGTATTAATTACATCCTATCAGAGATAATAGATTTAGAATTCATGATTTTGAAAGTATTTATTACGTTGGCAGAGAATATCAAATCAATGCGTTGTAAATTGTACAATGTTGCTGTAATTAAACGAGAATACAACACTTCATTGGGGTGAAAAGCTCATGTAAATATTGATAATACTGTTGTACACGAATCTATTTAACTTCCATTATGTATTTGGTAAATGAAGTCTTTTGTTAAAATAAATAATGGTGAATAATTTCAAATTAATTTAGCATTATCACTATCCTAATTAATTAACTTTTACTTGCCTATTACTTGCTAATTTTTTTTGGATGACTCTTTATTATTTTGAAATGCAGGAAAACTGCGCAGTGGGATTGTCATGCATATACATACGTACGTTTATGTGCGCCTGTATGTGAATGTGATTATGTGCGAGTATGTAAATGCATGGATTTGGGGGGTTTTTATGCATGCACACATATACCAACATGCAGATATGTGCATACATACGTACATATACATACATATATATATGTATATATTTATATATATACATACAATATATAGAGACACATATAATTTTATACATACCAATAGGTATATAGGTGTATATATTTATGCATGCATATATAAATATCTCTCTCTCTTTCTCTCTCTGTCTCTCTCTCTCTCTCTCTCTCTCTCTATATATATATATATATATATATATTATAGACAGACAGACACACACATATACGGGTGAGTATGCAGATAACACATAAATCTATATCTAAATCCATATATATACAAATACACACATACCTGTGTGTGTGTGTGTGTGAGTGAGTGTGAGAGAGACAGTGTGTATGTGTGTATGTGTGTGTGTGTATGTGTGTGAGTGTTTGAGCGTGTGTATGTGTGTGTGCATGTTTCGTTGGCGTGCATCGGTACGTGTGCATGTCATATTTCTTCTTCATATAACCTGTTCATCTTTCACTTCTGAGTTTAGGAAAATATTGTGAAAACACAATTCTTATTCTTTTTTTCTCATAAATGAAATGTTTTGTTATACAATTTGTGTTTTTGCTGAATTTTGTATTTTATATCTACACCATTGAATGCTATCGATGTATATTGAGTTACTTGTGCAACGCAGCACCCACCCGACAGAAAACATAAAAAAAAGGCAGCATTGACACTCACTGCAGAATTAATTATGTTGAATTTCTTTGAAAGGGAAGCCTTGATTAATTTTCACTGAATAATTGTATTGCATGCACATAAAAAAAAAATGTTTTAAACCCGTAAGCAACAGAAACAATAAATGTGAGTTTCCATTGTTCCAAAGTGAGGTGCGATAATATAAATTTCTGTCAATAATAATGGAGAAATAATACGAAATAAAACATCTGCGTATAGTTAAGACTATAGAAAATTAGTGTGTGTTTTGTCAACGTATTGTAAGTCAATTAATAGCAATTTTGAAGGGAAAATAATTTCTCTATGGTTCACGTCGCAAATGAAATAAACTAAGACAATACACTTTGTGATGTGTCAATATAAGTGCTCCTGTCTTAGTTACTTCAGAGTTATGATAACATTGAACAATGTATGTAAGTATTTATGTATGTATGTGTGTGTGTGTCTGTGTGTGTGTGGGGGGGGGGGCACGTGCATTGAAACTGTCATTCATATTAGAGTAAAGAAAGTGCTACACAAATACAGGTGGTATCAAATAATATACTACTTTAAAAAGTTTCATTAAGAAAGGCAGATAAACTCTAGCTTCAAGAATTTTTCGATGTTCCCATGCCATCAAGTATGTACACAAACCTCTCTTTTTCTCTCTCTCTCTCTCTCTCCATATATATATATATATACAAATACGTTGTGACCGCGTGTGTACCGTTGGCGATTTTTTCCTCTGTCTTACATTCTCTGGATCTTTCCTTCTATGTTTCCGACGAAGAGCTCCGCTCGAAACGTTAAACCCTCCTTCTTTCCTTCTTTCCTGAGCGTCCAATAATACTATACTTGTTCCACGTCCTCGCGTTTGTTGTGTTTTTTTGTGCTTTCTTGTTTGGATTAACTTTATATAATATATATATATATATATATATATATATATAATATATATATATATATATATATATACATACATATATGTTTAATGCCCACAGGGAACTAAACATAGAGGGGACTAAAAAGGACAGGTAAAGGGATTAAGTCCATTATATCGACCCCAGTGCGTAACTGGTACTTATTTAATCGACCTTGAACGGATGAAAGGCAAATTCGACCTCGGTGGAATTTGAACTCAGAACGCAACGGCAGACGAAATACCTATTTCTTTACTACCCACAAGGGGCTAAACACAGAGAAAACAAACAAAGACAGACAAATGGATTAAGTCGATTACATCAACCCAGTGCGTAACTTAATTTATCGACCCCGAAAGGATAAAAGGCAAAGTATATATATATATATACTTATTTGATACCACCTGTATTTGTGTAGCACTTTCTTTACTCTAATATGAATGGCCACAGCTCATGAGCTGAAACTAGAATCAATCAATCAATCAATACACACACACATATATATACATACATATATATAGTTACATGCATATATGTATATATTCATATATATATATATATATATATATATATATTATATATATATATATATATATATATATATAATATATATATATATACATGCATATATATACATGCATGCATATATATATTTTGTTTTACCAAAGCATTCAATTCATGATGTCGAATAACTGATTTTAGTCTCCCTCTTGGTTCATTTGTAAGGCTTTCATTTCTCGAACGAAATCTTTGGAACCATCTCTAAGCAGTTCTAATATCAAAAGAATCGTTACCTAAAGCTCGCTTTATGTTTCTCAGAGAGTCGCTGGCAGAGTCACCCAACTTGTATACGTACACGGAAATCACTTGGTATTCTTCAGTTGTCAATATTGCAAGTAGAAATTTTCAATAACAGTATTGTCTAGAAAGAAAATAAGAGTTAAGAGTAAACACAAGCCTGTACATAGAGACACATTGAAAATTTATTTATGGATGACTCATAAGAAACCCATTTAAAATTTGTCAACCTAATACAATTAGTATTTACAAAGCCTGTGCTGGTACCGGACACAACGTTGTTAATAACATATGTCATATGTTGTGGAGGCAGATGGGCTTGTGGTGGAGGAACATGGCCTGGTGGTTAGAGCAGTGGAATTGCGGTCGTTGTCTCGCGGTTTCAAATCTCAGACCGGGTGATGTGTATGGTTATGAGTAAAACATCTAAGCTCCACGAGTCTACGGCAGAAGGTAATGGCGAACTTCTGCTGACTCTTTCGCCACAAATGTATCTAACTCTTTCCTCATGCATCTTGCAGCTCACCTGCGACGGACCGGCGTCTCGTCTATGTGGGGAACCTATACGCTAAGGAAACCGGGAAACCGGCTCTTATGAGCCAAAGGTGATTCGAAAAGGAACAAACAACAAGTCATATGTTACACTTTTTTCAGCAATTTATATCAGGTGTCATTTATAGTTAATTTTAGTATTCTCCGAGGTTTAATTTCCCAGCGGAAAATTTATACCGCTTCCATTCTGAGACGCACAGTAATTAAACTGTAAATTACGGTAATGCTTTTATTGATAAATAATTGCACAGAAATATCATTGTTTTTCATATGGTTATAGGTTTTTCACTGCTGTTTTTCCCTTTTTCAAAAACTATTTTTCTCATTGAGGGTGATGTTGAAGACACTCTTTTAGATGTCGACTAAAATTCTGTGTACTAAACGCCAAGTGAGCAGAAAGTCCACCTTCACATTCATTCCATGACAACAATTATCACGGTAGGTTTCAGCAATATTGAAGTATGTGCTTGTAATCGATTTTAACGACAGAGGGATTAACTTTAACACACTTCACAAATAAGTCTATTTGGACACACGTTAATAATAAGAATACAATATATTAGAAATTCGCACATTTATGAAGTGATTGCATGTTACACAGGCACACACACAGATACACACACACACACATATATATATATAAATATAAGTATATGAAAGAATGGAGTTGAACGACTAGTTAACAAATATCCTTTATTCTCGACATATGTTTCGAGGGACGTTGCTTCAACCGTGTTCTTTCTGATGTGAATTTGCTACCCAGGTATCGGTTATCTTTCGAATTATCCTTAATAAGATAATTCATTCAACTACTCAAAATTAATATATATATATATACATATAGAAAGAGAGAGGCAGATAGAGAGAGAGATATTGAGAGATAGATAGATAGATAGGTAGATAGATGTACATATAAAGGATACAAGTTTTCCACAAGGCAAAAATATCCTATATATGTACATACACACAAACGTAACTATTTGTATACATATATGTGCGAGTGTATGTGTGTGTGCGCCCGTGCGTCTGCGCGTGTATATGCATATTCATGTGTGTGTGCATGTAAATTTATATGCATATATATATATATATAAATGAAAGAATGGAGTCGAACGACGATTTTGTTAAATCGTCGTTCGACTCCTTTCTTTCATTTATCTATAGTAAAAAAAACACACAAATTTCCACACGAAAGCACGTAATTTCTGCATTTGGCATGTAGCATCAACCGTGCTTTCTGACGTAAATTTGCTACCCGGGTATCGGTTAACCGAATCATCCATACTAGGATAATTCATTCAACTACTTAAACATATATATATGTATGTATGTACATAATAAATGTATATATTTCCAAACCAGTTACGCTCCTGCATTTGCGCATAAATCCTGGCGCCTACTCTCTGCTTATCACAGCCCAATGAACACCATTCTTACCTGGTTTTATTCCTATCATTAGGTGGAAACCCTCTGTTCATTGCCATTACTCTGGCTTTCTTTGTTGTGAAGGGCTAATCTACTGGACCCATTCCAAAAATTCAAAGTAGAAAGGTATATAAGTGCATTTGTATATGTGTTCTTGTATGCGTGTTTGTGTGTTTGCATATATGTGTATGTGTGTACGTGTGCGTGTGTGCGCATATATCTGTATATCAATCTATCTATGCATTCATGAAGACATGTACATATGCTTGTACTAATAGATGTATATGGTTCTATATATGCGTATGCACATGTACATGACTACATATAAAAGCGCTGTTGCGCACGCGCTTCTCTGTACTTCTAATGAAGGTGTGGATAAATAGAGGTGTGTTGATAATTTACGTAAGAGACATGTAATTATATTTCAGTCATGATTTAATTTGTAATAAGCAAAATTATTTCTGTAATATAAATTAACTTAGTTGTTTTCTGAAATTGTACTTCATTTTTTAATATTTTTTCCTTTATCAATTCATTGATTATAAAATTGTATTTCATTTTTAAAGATTTATGTTTCTAATTTAGTGAATATATTTGTTATTTTATGTGTGTTTCCATATTTAAATTTATTGTTTCGACACTACAGATGTAAATATAATTGTCTACTGTTTTCCATTTCCATCCATAAATTTTATAGAACAATAAATATTTTCAAGCATTTATGTATTTATATGTAAGGTCATCGTTAATATACAAGCAGCACAATTGCGGGAATAATAGCATTGCTCTAACGTTTATAAATATATAATTGTGTAGGGAAACCTAAATTTAAATTAACTTGTGATAAAGTAAATTTAGTTTAAATATTTCACAGTCTTCTATCATGTACTCAGTAAAATGATAGAAAATTATACGTAATCTAAAACACAATATTAGTTTTGCCACGAGCGTATATTCGAAAGAAAATATATTATACATTATTATGATAATGAGATTTAAGGTGACGAGCTGGCAGAAACGTAAGCGCGCCGGGCGAAATGCTTAACTGTATTTCGTCTGCCGCTACGTTCTGAGTTCAAATTCCACCGAGGTCGACTTTGCCTTTCATCCTTTCGGGGTCGATTAAATAAGTACCACTTTATTAATCGACTTAATACGTTTGTCTGTCCTTGTTTGTCCTCTCTGTGGATAATAAAGAAATAGGTTTTTCGTCTGTTGTTACATTCTGAGATCAAATTACGCCGAGGTCGACTTTGCCATTCATCCTTTCGATAAATTAAGTACCAGGTTCGCACTGAGATCGATATAATCGACTTAATTCCTTTGTCTGTCCTTGTTTGTCCCCTCTATGTTTAGCTCCTTGTGGGCAGTAAAGAAATATATATTGCAGTCTTCTATCATGTTCTCAGTAAAATGATAGAAAAGTATATGTAATCTAAAACACAATATTTGGTTTGCCACAAGTGTTTATTCAAAAGAAAATATAATACATTATTATGATAATGAGATTTAAGATGGCGAGCTAACAGAATCGTCTGCACACCGGCCATTATGTTCAGTTGTAGTTCGTCTGCCATTACTTTCGCAGTTCATTCTTTGAAATGAAACCTGTGCTCGTTGCAATCGATTTCGCCCCTCCCCTGGCAGCTCGTTGCAATCGATTTCGCCCCTCCCCTGGCATTGCTTGTTCTGCACCAAAAATCTGAAACCAATATGAGGATGAGTTTTAATTAAATGTTTAAAAAATATTGTATTTAATTTCCTGTCATAAGTGTCAGCTTCTAAATATTGACTATAATACATGTATATGAATCGATGTAGACATATTTGAACTTCGGATTGTCCTAAGACAAGGCTCTCATTATTCTTTGAACTATGGATGTCAAACTGTGACAGATTTCATCTCGAGATAATCAGACATCTAATGTAAACGCTACAAGGGAAGTAGATTCTATGCGTCAGGTGTGGGGACTCCTTTACCTAATTCAATGTATGTTTAGATATTTATAACACCAGAGTTTCGATACATCTCGCTTGCGTGCGATTCTTGCTAAAACTAGCGATGCATTCATGAAATGTTCTACATCCTTGTTATGGCTGTGGTTTCAGTTGGTCTAGTCATAATGGACTTCGATAATCGTATGAAACCGACTACAAACGCAGTGAAAATGAATATTGTAATATATATACAGCTTATATGTAACCCTAGCAGACTACGGCGGCACATATATATGTAAGTATGTACACTTATGTATATATATATATGTTTCTTTACTACCCACAAGGGGCTAAACATAGAGGGGACAAACAAGGACAGACAAACGGATCAAGTCGATTGTTTCGACGGCAGTGCGTAACTGGTACTTAAGTTATCGACCCCGAAAGGATGAAAGGCAAAGTCGACCTCGGCGGAATCTGAACCCAGAACGTAACGGCAGACGAAATACGGCTACGCATTTCGCCCGGCGGACTAACGTTTCTGCCAGCTCGCCGCCATATAAGCAGATGAATGCACCCATCATATACACGTGAAGTGCTAATGAAATGCTAAGTTAAACAAAAGCAGTCTAATGTGGAAGCATTTTAAAAAAAGAATTAAAGGGGAAGAATATTGAACACATAAAGGGAGAATCCTTCAGCTTGGATCAGATATCTTTCATTTAGGCGGCAATTACGATCATAATGACGAAGACATTTAATGAATATTCTCCCCGCAGATTGTTTCATTATTATATGCTCTTGTCAAAAATAGTACATGTGCAGGGAAGAAATTTACTTTCTACGAAAATAGTATGGAGACCAATGGACTATATTTGTAGAAATTATGGAAGCGCCTATTTTTATCCTGCGAACATTTCATTTACCTCCGTTGTAGATTTTACGCACCGTGTTTAGTCAGCCGTGGTAAATCAGCATCATTGGTATCTAACTATGATCGAATAAATTCTTTCTCTAAAAATTATGCCTGGTTCTCTCATTTAATTATAAAATGCAAACAGTAGTGTGTCATTTGAGGGAGACGTGTCATCTATTTCTAGCAGTACTATTTTCTGCATTGAAATTTCTGTATTTACCCGTTTTTATGTATTTACTGTTTTTATGTATGTGTATGTTCTGACAACATCGTCGCTGAATCATTCGCCGTTTTATATTTTTGCTTTTCTCTATGAAACTAGAACCTCATATATTTTTAGGATAGATATGAAATGTATACATGTTTCACAATTCTGAAAATGACAAATTTTCATAGGAAACGTATCCAAATGGAAGAAGAGCATTGATTGTCAATAAGGACATGCAATCTAGGCAGCAAATAAAATATGTGTTCCGCATACAGAAATGCATCAATGCATACGAGGTATGCATATTTCTAACGCCAAATAAAAACGTAGTTTTATGACAATTTTGTTGAAATATATGATTAGATTTCTGAATGCATATTATCCTATATACGTAATACATGTGTGAGTGGGTGTATGGATATGTTTTCAGTGATCTCTCTCTCTCTCACACACACTCACTCACTCTCTCTCACTCACACACACTCACTCACTCACACTCTCTCATACACACACGCACGCACACATCGTGTTCTGTATACTGATGATTTGGAACAACGCCAAAAATGTAATTCAGTGGTTTTAGCAGAATTTCTGGCACCCGGAGAGAGGCAGCGGAGAAACGGAATCATTTGCTGAAATTCCACTACATCATCCGAAGACAAACAGACCAGTTGGTCATTTCAGCATGGTAGTCACACATAGAATTTACCAACCTGAATCTGCGGTTGACCCTTTAGACACGTAACATGTTAATGACAATGGTGTTTGAATGACTGATTGTTCTAAGCTCTTGATACATCATTCTACAGGGAATGTGATTGTGTTTCCCACAAGTGTATGCATGTGTGTGTATACATATCTGCACGTATACATCGATGCAAGATTGTTTTTTGGAGTATGTGCGGTGTTCTTGAATGTAAGTATGAATGCATGACATGATATATTCTGCGGTTACTTAATATAAATTGTAAGGCAATTTAAAATACTTACGTACGAATATTTAAAAGGTGGTTCATATTAATACATAATGTCTTATGTACTTCACTCGAGACTATATTAATGCGGAACTACGTCGGTTAAGAGGACGAGGTTTCCAGATGATCCGATCAACGGAAAACCCTGCTGGTGAAATCAACGTGCAAGCGGTTGAGCACTCCACAGCCTGATGTAGCCTTAACGTAGTTCTCAGGGAGGTTCAGTGTGTCACAGAGTGTGGCAAGGCTGTCCCTTTGAAATACAGGTACAACCGAAATAGAAAGAAATAGTGAGAGATGAGGTGAAAGAGCATAGCGGTTTTCGCCACCACCCTCACCCGGATTCTCGTGGAGAGTTCGGTGTTTTCGCTCAATAAACACTCACAACAGCAGGTCAGGGAATCGAAAGCGCGTTCCTATGACCACGAGTCCGCTATCCTAACCCATTGGACCATTGCGCCTTCAGTGCTCGAGATTATATATTGGGTTGTCGACATAGCATTGCAACAGAATATAAATAACATTATTTCCATGTTAACATGATTACAGAAATATAACACTGGTGTATGGAGCTGTACATAATTTCACGTATGCCTACGTTTCTTTAACTCTATTGATTGAATTATGTACACAGGAAAGTCGGACAATTTAGCTAATTACGATGATACAGGCCACAGAGAACTTAATATTTTAAGCCAAAATCGAATATATTTCCTCTTCATATATACATATATAATAGAAATATGCAGAGATCGAAATCAAAATTATTGCAATCTGTGAAAATATACTCAATAATGTTAAACGTTGTACTTTTCCCGGTATGGAAGGCCAATATCGCCACTATCTTTGATAATATTGTATAATTACGAAATAACCTGCAGCAGGTTACAGTCAGTATTTCCCTATGTACCGCTGGAACAAGATATTTAATTTGAATCTATTTGACATCCTCATATGATGTTTTCTATGTATCAAATCTAGAATATTTATACGTTTATATGTATTTCATTTGTACTTCATGTACTTTTTTTGTGTATTTATCTCCTCCCAGATATGACCTTATTTTTATCTGTTTCTACCACCATAATTTATCTCTGTTTGTGAAAATCTTTATACTTATCCTAATACATACGTAAAATCCGCTGAGGTCGATTATCCTTTTTATCCTCACGGGGTCGATAAAATAATTACCAGTTGAGCACTGGGGTCGATGTAATCGACTAGCCTCCTTCCCACAAATTTTGAGGTTTGTGCCTATAATTGAAAGTGTATATGTGTATGGGTGCATGTGACTACATGAGTTCGTTTGTGTGGATATATTTTTCTTTTTTGTTTCTTTTTAATTTAGATTTAATTTTGAATGACCACCTGCTTCTCAACAAGTTGTGAAGGAAGACTTCTTGGTTGGTCATCATCATTTCAATCTGAAGAACTTCTTGCAGATCTTTATTGTCCCATACATCGTGATCCTTTGTAGTGCATGTCTTAAGGGGTTGCCGTCTCTCATCAAGAACCCAAGGTCAGTCACATTGTGATCTATACGGATTGGTACTTATTATTTGGCTTCAATAATAACAACTATGAAGCTGAAAGTGTATTTTGGTTGCTGGATTTACAAGCTTCTGATCAAAGGTCGATAGATGTCCTATTTTACAAAACTTTTCTCGTCATATTTCTGTTGTGTAACCAATATCTTTCACTTGTGCTCCAGATGTACGTTATCAGACTGTTGTGTCTCGTACTGTTCCCTGTTTTAGTTTTAGTATGACCATCCTCCCTGTACATAACTCCCTGTCCCCCTACATGGCCTTCTTAAAACTTCTACGCATATTTACAGTTCCATGGATTGATTTAAACTATACTCTTCAAATCGTAAGTATGTGCATGTACGTATGCTTGTATGTATGCATGGATGTATGTATATATGTATGCATCTATGTATATATGTATCTATGTTTGTACGGCAGTTTATCACGTGAATGAAGCACTAGTGAAAGATTTTTGAACATCTTTCAGCAGTTTGTTTATATTTCAGATATATTTTAGCATCTCTTTATATCCATATCTGACTGCATCAATTTATTTCGCGTGCCTTACATTAAGAATCGATGCTTATCACCTTTATTTAAAATATAAAATATTGTCTTTTAAATTGTAATCCAGCACGTGCCATACATCATGTAAAATATAACCTCCTATGTAACGAAGTATTCTGATTAAGACTTGCTACATGAAAGCTATTTCTTACTCCAAGCCTTATTTTCTGAGCATTGTGCGCTTGCATCCCCACTTAACATGTATATATTTTCCCCTTTAAATAATCTCTTAAGCAGTTCTTTTCTTGGATCTTTTCACTTTGACCGGCAGATTTTTAAAATAATTTCTTTGTAACTAAACACTTTTAAACTTCGTACACTGGTAGTATGTGTTACATAAAACATCTTTTTCTCTTGGCTTTCTTGAGAAAATTCTGTACTTTGTAAGCTATTTGTTGTTTAATTTCTTGCATTTCGGCATTTTCAACCAATCAATGACGTCTATTGAGGTGAATACAATTTCTGCGGTTGTTTGTCAACAACAATTATTTGCGGTGTCATATCAGTTTGTCACTGTTATATATGAAGTTTAAAAGTGCTTAGTTACAAAGAAATCATTTAAAAAATCTACCGGTCAAAGTGAAAAGATCCCTTTTCTTTCAATTTATTCTTCACATATGTGTTCCTGTGAAATAGTACTATATAAAAGAATTTTTCCAACGTGGAAAAAATAATTATGTGTTATTTACTAATAATCAAGATAATTTGGTGGTGGAGTAACAATTTGGTGGTGGAGTAAATATTGCCATATTTATGGCAAGAACGTCGATAATTTTAACAGAACCACTATAATTCCATATGTTGTGTTTTCATGATCGCTTCAGAATGATTAGTTTAGATTGGTTCCGACTACTACTTTAACTGGATTTACTGTCGTGGATGATAAACTTAGCCTGCATCTTTCCGAAAACAACTGCAGACAGTGAGAATTGATGCTCGGAAACCCCTCCCTCCTTCGCACACTTTCTCTTTCTTTCTCTTTCTTTCTCTCGCTTCGTCTGGCTATATTCCATGTCATCGACCACCCTCCATGCAACACGTTCTACTGGCTTACTTGTTACTATTATTAATACTTTCCAACGACTTCACATGACATATTAACATATTATACACTCAGCACGAGAATAGAAAACAAATGGAGAAATATTGAATATGTCTCAGTTACTAAAATCGCGATATATCCAGGTGATTGAATATCAATTTCTCATTTTGCTCTTAATGGTTTCAAAGCACACTTCTCTAAATCAACATCCAGCTGCGCTCTACACAGCTGGCGACGATGTCGAATATTTTGCTAATATCTGTAAACACTCCCGATTATTCTATCACATCAAAATTCAATATTTGCGTTCGTCACCACCATGATATAATCCAACACTTCAAATATGTCATTTACATCGAAGTCTATTTTACTAACACTAAAAGTGCTTATCACACTATAATTCCCAGGCTGCTGGTCGGTAGACTGTGTGATCTATCTATCTTGTCTACTGTTGTTGTTTGTTCTTTCTCGAGCCATGCCTTGCTCATAGGGCCGGGTTCCCGGTTTCTTTGGCGTATAGGTTCCCCACCTGGACGGGACACCGGTCCGTCGCAGGTGAGCTGCATGAGGCAGGAGGAAAGAGAGAAAGTTGTGGCGAAAGGGTCAGCAGAAGTTCGCCATTACCTTCTGCCGGAGCCGAGTGGAGCTTAGGTGTTTTCGCTCATAAACACATCCATCGCCCGGTCTGAGATTCGAACCCACGCTCCCTCGACCGTGAGTCCGCTGCTCTAATCACTAGGCCATGTGCCTCCACAAAAAGATAAATGTTCCTTCTTGAGCCATGCGAGGCTCATAAGGGCCGGTTTCCCGGTTTCAGTGGCGTAGAAATTCCTCACATGGACGTGACGCCGATCCGTCGCAGGATTACTCCTTTTTGCCAGCTGAGTGGACTGGAGAAACGGGAAATGAAGTGTTTTGCTCAAGAACACAACACATCGCCCGGTCCAGGAATCGAAACCACAACATTACGCTCATGAGTTCGACACCCTAACCACTAAGCCACGCGCCTCCACATATGTCCCTTAGCTACTTGAAATATTTTTGGCGAAGTCACTGGTCGATGATGCTTGATGGGGTAGAAATATATATCTAAAACTGTTCTCTTATTGCAAATCAAATTAGTTTTTGTAAGATATTAGGGTTTTATTCTAGGGACAATTTGCTAGTTTGCAAGCGTACTGGTAGATAGAAAAAAATAAGTAAGAAATTTACTGCAGACAAAATGCTGGTGTGTATCCGTCCCCGTAACTTAGCGATTTGGAAAAAGTGATCGATTGAATAAATACTAGGCTTACAAAAAAATAAGTCCAGCTGTCGATTTGCTCGACTAAAGGCGGTGCTCCAGCATGACCACAGTCAAATGACTGAAACAAGTGAAAGAGCAAGAGTAAAAAAAAGTGTATATATATATATATATATATATATATATATAGTCAAGGTTCGTAGGTAAATGCTTTGAACCACTATTACCTTTACTTTTCTATCATGAAGATTTAAAACTTGACAATGGATTTGAAACTGCGACTCAGATTTCATATTGATTTTTTGCAGCCAAGGACCGAACGATAACACTGTGTTGTGATTTCTAGGATGTAAAGAAAGTGAAGAGATATCTGGTGGGAATATGGGAGTGGATGTGCGCACTTCGTTTCGTATAAGATGTTCTGAAGTACACTTTTAAACTTCGTACACTGGTAGAATGTGTTACATAAAACATCTTTTTCTCTTGGCTTTCTTGAGAAAATTCTGTAGTTTGTAAGCTATTTGCTGTTTAATTTCTTGCATTTCTCCAATTTCAACCAATCAATGGCATCTATTGAGGTGAATACAATTTCTGCGGTTGTTTGCCAACAACAATTATTTGCGGTGTCATATCAGTTTGTCACAGTTAAATACGAAGTTTAAAAGTGCTTAGTTACAAAAAAATCACCTGCATAACGTTCCATCTCCAACACCCAAATGTTTTACTTACCGCTGCATCTTGATTATTCGAGATGAGACATCATAAGTAAGTCTACGGCAATTCTGGATGATATTTGTGTGCAGCTGTTTTGAATATCTTTTCTTTTGGTGTTCAGAGCATCATGAATATTTGTGGTATTCCGATTCCACCAATTCCTCAGTTGTCACAGAGAAAAATATTATTGGATGTAGTCCTTTGACATCTTATGCACGAAAGGATAATATTAACAGATGTAATCGACTTAATACCTATGTCTGTCCTTGTTTGTCCCCTCTGTGTTTAGCCCCTTGTGGGTAATAAAAGAAATAGGTAATCATGGATTTCATTTCATCATTGATTGTTGACTTGTCAACAACTTCAGTATGGGTATTATTTCAAAAGGAAAAAAAAACAAGTCTTCAAATATATTATTTAAAACCAATATATCTCTTAGCAGAAAAACAAGTCTAGACGTGTACTGTACAGAGAACGATAAAGAACGATAAATAAGCTCAAAGAAACTATGCCAGAGAATGTTTATTTCTTCACTATCTAGGTTGGGTAAAATAAGATTGTGTATAATTGAATAAAGCAACTAATCTAATTGTTACGCTTACTATATTACATACAATCGTTTTATTCATGGTCACACTACACATTACAATTAGACTCACCCAGTTTCCTCTTCAATTCTATAAGTTTTATAATCAATACTAGAAGAGCAGAGATCATTTCATTCTCCAGTAGTCTCGGTACTAAATAGTTGGTTATACTTTATTTATTATTATTTTTTATTATTATTCTTTCAGAGTAGTTTCTTTGGTGTATATTCGGTTTCACATCATTTATTATTATTATTATCGCTCACCTTCGTTTGAAACAGTATTTTGACTCATCTTCGCTTTGATATATTTCAACAATAGATGAATGGATGACTGGATACGGTGTTGATATCATTGTTGAAATTAATGGCAATAGTTTGCTTTTCATTATTCGCTTCTTTCAAACTTCAACTTTAATGTTGTCACATCAAAGCAAAATTACTATTTTAAGGACCAAAGCTGTATCAGTCGAAACCTCATTTCACATTCCCTAACTGTTTTTATTGTTAACAGTATATTTTTCCACTACTAATATTCACCATCAGGTGTTCACCAGTGTATTGTCGTATATATCTCAATTCTAAAAGCATTTCTGGGAACCGGTGCTTTGGGTCTGAAAGCTACCATTTCACAATGATTAATCAAAAGTACTAAGTAAAAGAAAACGTTTACATATGTTACATATTCAAATTTAAGAAAGAATACGTACTCTGGAAATTGCCATGGAATACGGTATGTCTGTGGTGTAATAATCGTCCAGAGAATAAGCGAAATTTACTATACAAGATTTCATAATGATTAAATCATGACCATCTGGTTAACACGCTTAGTGACTCTCTGTCCTTAACTTAGGTTATAATTCAAAAGTTTTCGTTCAGGGCGATTAAATATTGATAGCTTTACAAGCTATATCATGATGGTTTTCATAATCAGTTACGTTAAACTTTATTCCTGAAATTGTCAGAAGCACTTCCCCAATAAATGAATAACATGTGCATAGACTTGAATGTGTTGTTGAGAATTTCTCTGCACATCTACGTGATTCTGGTTTCCTTCATATTTAATTGCACATTAGACAAGTGGCTTCTACCACAGATTCGGTAGGCGGAAACTGGAATTTGCATCTAATAATATGCATGTACATACACACACACCACAATCCCTCCCCCAACACACACACATGCTCACCTATGCATACATACACTTAAACACACGCAGACTCATACACACTCCCGCACAAAGTCACACACACACACACACACACACATATATTGTATATAGAGTTATCTGTATTGGTGAGTTTAGATACACCAGTATTATGGTGAAGGAACGACTGTACTTAACACTTATATCCGATTCTGATATATGGAACAAATAAGAAAAAATTATGACAAACACATGATGCAGTTTATATCATGATGCATACCGCATATCTTGTTTATCATGCATACACATGTGTGTGAACATGTGGCAGAGAGAGAAAAGAGAGAGGGGGAGAATGAAGGAGAGTGAAAGCGAGTGCGTGTGTGTGCGCAGCTGCGTTGAATGGCAAAGTAGCTATTACGGATTATGTGGATCACAAGGACGGTTGCTTTGCGACTGGAAGTTTATGAAACATTCAGGCTTATTTCAAATGCGGTTTTTTTTTCCAAATCATCGATTCCTGCAATTTAGTTTAGGTTAGTGGAGATCCAAGGCCACGAGGTGAAACATAATTTCCACAAATTTCGCTCCAAACATATTTCTATTTGTGAGATAATCCATTACCATTCGGCATAGAGTAGAAAAAGAAAATCATAGTGTGTAGTGAGTTCATTTTATACAAACACACACACACACACACACACATACGCACACACACATACGCACACACACATACGCACACACACACGTGCACATACAGAAACACACACATACGTACACATACAGGCACACAAACACATATACATACAGGTATAGACACACACATACGCACACATAAACACCCGTATGTATATACAATTGTATGTATATAGATATACATATATATATATACACCACCACCACTACCACTATTACTACTACTACTAATACTACTACTACTACTACTACTACTACTACTACTACTACTACTACTGAGAGACCGATAGAATATGTACTGGGCTTACAAAGAATAAGTCCCGGGGTCGATTTGCTCGACTAAAGGCGGTGCTCCAGCATGGCCGGAGTCAAATGACTGAAACAAGTAAAAGAGTAAAGAGTATGGTGGTATTACATTTTAGGGTACTTTTTGGTTATCTCACCCCCCATTAAAAATTGCCATCAAAAATTTGTGTTATCTCCCCGATAAAAAATAGAGTTAATGCGGCGACAAGTGATTGGATTAAATGAGTTAAATCCTTTTGATTTAATACTTCAACACATTGTTGATGTTTGGCCTCCACATTAGGAATACTCTTTTACTCTTTTACTAGTTTTATTCATTTGACTGCGGCCATGCTAGAGCACCGACTTTATGATAGGAATGGTAGGATTTCACTTTCCGTGTTGATTAATTTTTCATTTTTTTTAAATTGAGGGTTACTCTTTTACTTGTTTCAATCATTTGACTGCGGCCATGCTGGAGCACCGGCTTTAGTCGAGCAAATCGACCCCGGGACTTATACTTTGTAAGCCCAGTACTTATTCTATCGATCTCTTTTGCCGAACCACTAAGTGACGGGGACGGAAACACACCAGCATCGGTTGTCAAGCAATGCTAGGGGGGCAAACAAAGACACACAAACTTATACACACACATTATATATATATATATACATATATACGACAGGTTTCTTTCAGTTTCCGTCTACCAAATCAACTCACAAGGCTTTGGTCGGCCCGGGGCTATAGCAGAAGATACTTGCCCAAGATGCCACGCAGTGGGACTGAACCCGGAACCATGTGGTTGGTTAGCAAGCTACTTAGCACACAGCCACTCCTGAAACAATTTTTTTACTTGAGGGAAATAACCAAAAGTACCGATATTTCTCGTGTAACGTGGGGAGATAAGCCAATTTTTTAAAGCGGGTTAGATAACGAAAACTTACCCATATTAGTGTGGTTTTCCTTAAGTATATATCTGGTAGTTATTACGTAGGATGTGTCAAAAGATATTGGGGATGTTATTTATTTCGTGCGTGTGCGGGGGCGGGGGCCAATAAAATTATGTTTATTGTTACGGATGTTCCTGAGATGATTGGTGTTAGAAGAATTGTTTTAGAGTCCCTAGATGAATAGTTTTGGTGTAATATAGTGAACTTCTTAATGGACCGAGGTGGCGAAGTGAGATTAAAGCGAGTAAGAGTAATGACAGTAGTAGAAAGAGATAATGAGAATAATGGGGGTGGACGTGACGACGACGCCGATGCGTAAATTAGGTACAATGACAGACAGTTGAAAAGAACGAACTTAAGCCCACAAATGATGGGATGGGCCGACATGAGGTCATGAAGGTCAGAGTAAAGTAGAGCTCCTGGTTTCCCTTGTTGATTGTGTTGTGGCTGCAGCTTTACTGTAAAAGACAAAAAGAAAAAAATAATAATAATTGAATGGATTTTTTGGAAATGATTTTGATAAGATGAATGACATTTGAAATATATTTGAGTTTGTTTTGAATTTGTCTTCCTGATTGAATATATAAAAGCGATATCATTGAAACATGATACATATGTATATCCTGCGTCGAAGACACTGAACCAGGAAGCGACCCTACACTCTGTCAAGCTAATCACTCACCAGTTCAGTTTATTATTGATATAGAACGACTTCACTGTGATTCAGGACTGCTGTGATAAACTGGAAGTGATCTATTGATTGAGTGATTGTTATTATTATGTATTTTATATGCCTGTTTAAAATCATTTTAGTGATGAACGAAATACGGCTTAAAACACAGACACACAGACACAAATAAAATACGTAAATAAGTTACTTAGTCACTTATCATGTTATATATGTATGTGTGTGTATGTGTGTACACGTGTTTGTTAATGTGTGCGTAAGTGTATTTGTAAATATATGTATATAATAAATATAAATTTATCAGTTATTGTTATATTTCTTCTATGGTCCCTTCTAACTGTTGATAGGATTGAATTTTCTAAAACCTCGTGTGAGAAACCGATTTGTAAAATCATCTTAAATGAATCTGTATTACTGCATTGCATAAATATATATATATATATATAATTATAAATGAGGGTGAAAAATCGATATTAATTTAATAATACCGTCAATTTATATATATATATATATTAACACACATATATACACACACAAACACATGCACACACACAGATACATATACACGCACGCAGACACGCGCGTGCACGCACATGCACACATAAACACACATACACACACAACCACACACACACACACAAACACACATACATACACACAAACGCATGCACACACGTGTACACACACAGATACGTATAATCGCACACATCCACGAACACACACATACGCGCGCGTGCACGCACATGCACACACATACACACACGAGCACACTCACCCACATGCACACACACTCACACATAAATGGGTGTGGTGGTGGTGTTGTTGGGGGTGGGAATTCATTTTCTTCCAGATCAAATATATTTCGCATCTTTACCTATTCGAGATTTTTCAGAAAGTTATAGAACACTTGAATATACATAGAAGCAAATTTTAAAATTTCTAAATTATATAAATCTTCCAAACAAAATAAATGCCTACCATGTATAACATTATATACGATAAAATGAAATTTCATTGTTACGTAGATCAGAAGAGAAGATTTCGTTTAAATTAAAATAAGTGAACCATAACCAAGGAACAATGGAAATAATGAAAACGGCGTAAATACTTTCAAATGTAAAAAGGGACTCACTCATTGTTTTCAATTCCTAAAATCTAAATTATATTGATGCCAATTTAATATATTATTTCAAAATATCGATCTCAAACATAGATAAAATGTTGCTATGAAACTAAAATTAGATGATGTGATAACATTAAATTCGTGTCTAATTTGCTGCGAAAACACATCTTTATTGTTCGGTTTTATTTAGTCATAAGTAAAGAGATATAAGAAGAGAGTAACAATATGAAAGTTATTCAACAACTGAAATTCTGCATATGAATTCATAAGGAGAGGAACATACCTATAGAAAGATATATACAAAATCAAATACGCACTGTTTTGTACATGTGTGACTGTTTATGAGTGTGTATATAGAGAGAGATGAGACAGAAAGAGAGAGACAGATAGACAGACAAATCATATATATTTAGAAGTATCATATATTTATATATATATATATATATATATATATTATATATATATATATACATACATACATGTATATATGTATGTATATATACACCCACATATATATATATATATATATATATATATATATACACTTATGCATATATATATAATATATATATGTATATATATATATATATATATATTATATATATATATATTATATATAGGTATAAGCAACCAATGATAGTAATATATGTGTGTGTTGTGTGTGTGTGTGTGTGTATGCATATATAAATGCATTTATCTATGTATTCTATATCTGTGTATATATAAATCTACATATATATATAAACGCACTTAGTATTCATACGTCCATATATGTAGATATATAAGCATATACACAGAGATATATAGTATAGATCAGTGTCCGTCATCTACATTCAAATTTAATTCAGAAGGAATCGATATATTCAAAATATTAGCCGTAATTTTTCAGCTTTAAAGCTTATCTCTCGGTTTTGTTGCGTTATTTTGATACATATCTCGAAAGTGATGTCCATATTAATGATTTATTACTTGGAAAGGACTTGTGAATATATCTTAACAAGAAAAACTTTACGTAATGTAGGAATACACTAAAAAGGACAAAGAGATAATCGATAAATCTGATAACATTATATGACATTAATGTAACAAAAACCTCTTAAAGATTGAGAGATTGTAAAATGATAAGCAATCAATGATTGTAATCGGCGATGGTGAGAAATGAAGTAGAAAGCAATTGATCTTGCAGAAATTTCTGACAATGAAGAAAAGAATGATGACTGTTAATTTTTATCGTTTGACGTATTTTATATCTTCATCGTGAAGCATTACCTGTCAGTCTATTTTTTTATAGCAGAACTGTTTGGAAATTACTGGAAAAAAAATACTCGCTGACATCATCACTGCCTCTAACATTTCATCTCCAACTTTCTACAGATACATATATATATATATATATATATATATATGTGTGTGTGTGTGTGTGTGTGTGTGTGTGTGCATGTGTGTGTGTGCGTGTGTGTGTGTGTGTGTGTGTGTGTGTGTGTTTATGCGTATGAAATGTAGATATATTAAGTTGCATCGCACATAAAATATATAAAATATAATTGATATACACATGACTACATGCGAGCGCATATACAGTCACTCACACACATATATTATACACACAAAGATACGGATACGTATATATATATATATATATATATATATATATATATATATATAAAAATAATATATGTAAATGTATATGTGTGTGCGTGTGTGTGTTTGTGTGTGTGTGTGTGTGCATGTTTGTGTGTATGCATGTATATATATATAATATATATATATAACATACTTCTATCAAGTATATATATATAATATATCTACATATATAAATACATACATGTATCTATATGTTTAAATGGTAAGAATATATATATATATATATATATATATATATATATATATATACTTACTTGCAAATGGATGCGTGACTTTCAATTAAATAATAATATAAATAATAAACATAGTGAGAATTTATGAAAAAAAAAGACAAAAGATGAAGACGGGTGTGTAAAAAAGGGTTTAGTGGCTAGCGATCTATCATGGCGTTGTATAAATACATGTGTATATATGCATATATGGGTACAGGACTTCACCAACTCTGTAAACAACGTGAAGTACGAAAACAAACCAGTTGAATACGTAAACAACGATAGAAGAAAATGGAAAACAGCATAAGTAACGCAAAGAAGGACCCTTCCTCAATTGTCTGCTGTCCATCTACTCTTCATTTCGACCCGCGATTTCTTGGTTTATATATATATATATATATATATATATATATATATATTATATATACTAGCAGTATCGCCCGGCGTTGCTCAGGTTTGTAAGGGAAATAACTATAAAGCATTTTTAGAGAGTTATAGCCAAAAAATAGCAAAGAAATGGAAAAAAAATGATGGTAAATTTTTTTTGAGAGTAAAAAAAGGTCGAGTTGCGTCCCCTAGACAGTCTGTGGTTTGTTTTTTTTATTCTCGACCCCATGTCGAATTTATCGATTTTTTTCAGAACTAGGGGAACTTTTCAAAATTTTCGCTGCGTTAGTTTTGAATTATGACATTGGGCTATGTGTGTGTCAAGTTTCATCAGAATCGGTTGAAAGCCGTGGTCAGGGTGAGGGTACAAGCAAACAGACACACAGAAACACGCACAGACAAACTGCCGTTTATATAGATAATATATATATATATATATATATATACACACACACATATGAGATCGCGCATCTGAGCAAACATATACGCGACTAGTTTTTTTTTAGTTACTATTCATGCTATAACTTAATTTAGTCACCGTGATTTAGCACGAGAGACCATCACGTTTATCGGTATGTTTTGATTTCAGCATGCCGGACATGCATCAAATGCATCTTTGTCTTTATCTCTCTCTCTCTATCTATCTATCTATCTATCTATCTATCTATCCTCACACAAATAAACGCACACACACTCACACACAGAGAAACAGGAACACTCTCATGTATATGTATATATATATATATATATATATATATATTCAATATCCCTTAGAACATCTTCAACAGATAACGGAATAAAAATCAGGGTCTATTTTAATGAAGGTAATTTGCGTGCTTAAAATTACAGGCTAACTGGGCGCCTTGATTGCTAATTAAAACAATGAAATGTTATGAGTTGAATAAAATATGAATGCTCTCAATGTATCACCGTTATTTGCATAAACGTTGTATTTGTAATTGACTAAGCAAACTGATACAATTACAAAGCCTGGTGTTTCAATGGGTGAGAGCACTTTCAGATAGATTTGTCAGAACTTTTAGAAATGCAATTTTGCATAGTGACTTGTTGCTAGATAAGTCCTGTTTTGCTGGCTGACTGATGTATTGATCACTATTGAAGTGTAATAAACATTACGTTGAATATTTCTTTGAAATATAATGAATATAATTGTTATTCAAAGAGTGAAATCAATTCTCAACTATAAGCGTTTGAAGGTGGGAGTACGCTTGCTTATTATATATATGTGTGTCTGTGTCTGTGCGCGTGTATGTTCTATATATCTGTGTGCGTGTGCGAGTATGAATTTATTAGATTGAAGGTGAGGTGTGCTTGTACATATTTTAGTTTTATATTGCTGTCCGTCATTCTCAGTGTAAGATATTGTTATTTTTTAAATTGAAAATCTTTCGTTTTCGGTTCTAATCAATATATTACCGCTTATATCCCCAGAAAAATTGCGTTTGCAAATTGTGTGGTGAATGTATGTTATACAGAAATAATTCGTTGCTATAGACGCGTAATACTCAAAATGCTATACCAGTGCCAACTTATTTGCCAGCTATACGCTTTGGCGCATGTGCAGGTCGTATATTTGCTTTAGCTGTGTTAGTATTTACTACAGATTCTTAAAATGGAAAATAATATTTATTTTATCGCATCAAGACCTTTCAAAATATATGTCCTAAAGATATGTATTTATGTATTTTGGAGTTTTTTGACAAAATCCGTTGATAATTACAGAATAAATATGAGATATATATAATAGCTGACGATGTTTTTCAATGAGTCTTGTTTACTTTTGTGCTCTTTTTCTGTTTTTATCGAGAAAATCCTTACCTTTCAAGATACCAGTGTAGTAACTAAAAAAGTATTTCAGAAAATTTTTAACAATAAAATGCTTAGAATCGCCTGAGGCCCTATGCTTAACTAGAGTGTTAGATATATTATTGAATTGTTGGAGAATATATGCATCGATTGCAAAATTCAGTTTGGCGATTTCTCAATAGTATTTGGTAGTTACAAATGTTAAATGCCATCGTCTTCATTGTTAATAATTTTCTGCTCAGTTCTGGAAACACTTTACAACACCATAAGTAGCCAGCACTATAGGGTAAATTGAATTTAGTCTTTCCAGATACATCTACAGCAATCTTATAGTTTTAGCACTTCTTAAATTTTATAACACACACCTACTTAACTGCTTTCTGAACTCCTTCGATTTTCTCCGCACTGATTATCTATTCCAGTAACTTGAAAGAATGGCTATACACGCACAGCTAGGTGTTAACCAAGATAACGAAGCACATATCTTCAATATTTAACAAATTTTCATTGAATTATCATGATGACATATTTTGAGTTATTTACATGTTTGCGCCTTATAAACTGTAAATTATAGCTTCTTTCCTGTAAATTATAATTGTATAAACTGTAAATTATAGCTAACGTACAAAATCTTTAATTTTTTGTATAATTAATATTTAGAATAATTTAAGCTAACTCTTCTTCAAACTAATATTAAACTAAATAAAAATTAGAACGATTTCTACAGAACCTAACTCAACAATATTTACTACTCTTTCAGTATTTAATGCCGGAAAGTTTGCAGGCTCGTTTATAATGATTTGGCGATCGCGTTAGTTCTTGGAACCGGAATCATGTTGCATGTTTATTGAAGCAAAACTTGTACTTTCATGGTTCTCTCATTTAGTCAGTTGGAAATCATAACCAGCCAATTTACTGGCCCATCTAAACTATCACATGAAGCTATCACATGATCTATGCTCTGGTTTGTCAGGTAACGAGCGCACAGAAGCTATCAATGTCTCCCGTAGACAATATAGCCATCTCAAATACGTAATGAAGCATGGTCGCCCTTACCAATTTAAAACTGGTTGCGCTTGACAGCTAAATTTTCTGGACATGTCCACGATATCTCATTAAAACAAAATATATATCTCTACTATTTTTTTTTTCTTTTGTAACCTACCGAAAGTCAATGTCGAAAAAATAATATTAACGTATAAGAAAATATTCCACAATTAAAATATATTTTTAGTTTATTTTACGCTACATAAGTATCAGAACATATATATCTAAATGAATACAACTAACATAATTTCGAAAAAAGGATTTTAAAACAATTTAGTATGAGTTTAATTATGTGATAAGCTTTATATAGCTAAGAAGTATACTGTCAAATATATTTGACTATATATAAGGGTGTATTTTTGTATGAATTTTGACAATATAGCCAATAGAGAGAGTATGAATAATGTTGATAATAAATGTGTGCCGGCGTCATATGCATGACAACGAATTTATATATATATATATATATATATAAATTTTTTCGTAATGAGGTAAAAATCCATGGTTTTGTAGATTTTTGAACACTTATAAATTGGTCTTACAGCTGTTTCTAGGACATTTATTATATCCCTTCATCGGAGACGGTGTGAGAAGAGGTTTAAGCAATAGTTAATTTAGATAAGATACACAACAGAGAGTGAAGTGGAGGAATGAGAATAGATGTGAGAAATGCATTTGTAGATCCATTATTTAGGCAGAATGGTATACATATAAGAATCCAATATCTTATGAGTAAAATCCCACAGTATTTAAAAGTGATCATTCCAAGTTTTTATACAAGGGTTTTATTTAAAGTGACCTAGAAGTAGGGGAATGTATTAGTAAGGTCAAGTCGCAAACAGGAAGAGAGAAACAAAGAAGATAAAAAAGAGAAAAGAAAGAGAAAATAAGAAAACTAATAAAATGATAAAAAATAAAAATAAAAAAGAGGAAAAAAATCAGAAAGAGAGGAATAAAGAAAAGAAAGAAAAAATGGGAAAGGAAAACCAATGAAGAGATAGTAAGGGATAGTGTACCAGTTAGTGGTCAGTCGAGATAGTTTGAAAGTAGGAATGGGGAGATAAAGGTGATAGAGAGAGAAAGGTAGAAGGAATGTGGGGTGAGAGAGAGAGAGAGGTATAAAAGGTAAAGGAGTGTCAATTGTGCAGAGATAGAGTCTAAGTGATGGGGCGGATAGAGGGGTAGCAGTATGGAATGAAGAATTTAGGAATTCGGTTGGTTGGACAGGTCAATGTTTAGTAGTAGAAGAAAATATATATGTGAAGATGTTTATACATACGTATATAGTAGTCATCCTTCGAAAGGTAGAGTAGATGAAACCTTAGCGACAGAAGAAGGGGTTTTTTCGTTGTGTTAATTGTCCTCTACTCCATTTTTTGTTGTTTTTAAAAAAATGTCCTGTTCCTTTGGTTTGTGTCTATGTTTTCGTTTCTCATTGTGTTCGGCGTCCTTTTGGTGTCCTGTACTCATATATGCGTGTATATGTACATGTAGAGGTAGGTACGTACATATATGTTTATATATATGCATATATTTTATTTCATTTATTAATATATATATATATATATATATATATTTATACAGATGTTTATATTTATCAATATCTACATATACAACTCTTACTCGTATGTATATGCACACATGCGAACCCATACATACGTGTATCTGCATGTATTATTCAAGTCCCATGGAACTATGATGAAAAAAGATAGAAACATCTTAAATATAAAATTTAAATTTCGAAAAATTAAAAATTGATTTCCTCTGTGCTGAAAACAAACTTTTCTGAAAGCAAAAAAAAAATATATTAAAAACAGTTATCAGGAGTTATATTCCCTAAGAAAAGCAGAATTTCACCGACTAGTGTAACTGATGTAACAGGTTGTTAGTTGCTACGTCATTATATTCCTTGTAATACCAGTGTTTCCATCATTACTGTAATAAACTATACAAAATATTCGTATGTTATTTTCAGCTAACACGCTATTACAGTGATCGTAGTATTGGCGTGTGCTCTATATTCGTTGAGAGAGAAGGAGAACTATGAGCTGGGCACCGGACTTGATTCCTAATGGTATCGGCATCACCAACTGTGTCATTCTAGACTACTCCGAACATTGCTTAAATCGCAATTATAGAGGATATGTGACAGAACTGCATGTATAAATTTTTCATATTTAAACACTTTTCTGGGAGGATAGAAAAGTGAATTACATGTGTATTAAGAGTGTTGTGTTTTGTTACTGTAATTTAACATAGTTCGTATCAATAGGCCTTCTAACAACACTGTGTTACGTCGTCTGCTCAATGTTTTCGTCGAAACAACCGAAATGTTACGCCAGTGTTTCGATCCTCGCTTCTGATTCTCGTCTGCAATAACTATTGATTGCTTCCTGGCTTAATGCACGTTCTATGCTAATGGCGTCGATAAATGAAAGGTCAATATTTGAGGAAAACTGGCAGATATAAAGATGACAAGCAATGGTTAACGGATGGTGTTGTTGTTGTTTTGGCAATATACACTTCTAAATGATTTTGCTTCTCAATTCCATTGTCATTTCAAATCGAAAGTTCACCTCCGGTGATGATAGCATGTTGCCATTTCAATGCTTCAGTTTCCTATATATTTATCTCATATTTTGCTTGAAACTAGAGTGAAGTATCACAGTAAATTAGTGACAATTGTTTCCGGTGTAAACATTTCACTGTAAGACCTCTTAACATAATATTACATAAGCAGACAAAAACTAATACAAATTTCATTCACTAAGAAAGTTTTACTTATTAGACACAATAAAAAATAAACACATTTGAATTTTGATAATAAATAGAATATGAAATGTTATAATAATACCATAAATAATAACAATAATTTTACCACCACCACCACTACTACTACTACTACTACTACTACTACTCTAATTATTACTCTCTCTTTTACTCTTTTACTTGTTTCAGTCGTTTGATTGTGGCCATGCTGGAGCACCACCTTTAGTCCCGCAAATCGACCCTAGGACTTATTCTTTGTAAGCCTAGTACTTATTCTATCGGTCTCTTTTGCCCACCGCTAAGTTACGGGGACGTAAACACACCAGCATCGGTTCTCAAGCGACGTTGGGGGATAAACACAGACACGAAAACATACGTGCACCTACACACACACACACACACACACACACACATATATATATATATATATATGTATATATATATCAACGATGGGCTTCTTTCAGTTTCCGTCATCCAAATCCACTCACAAGGCTTTGGTCGGCCCGAGGCTATAGTAGAAGACACCTTTCCAAGCTGCCTTGCAGTGGGATTGGACCCGGAATCATGTGGTTGATAAGCAAGCTACTTTCCACGCAGCCACTCCTGTCCCTTTTTTAATTTTTGCCACTGACGAATACATTTTGACAATCCAGATTCATTAAATGAATTTTCTGTCTTTCTGTAAGAAGGGATCGTATAGCTACATGAATAAAAATAATTTCAATCCATAACGTCTACTCTCCTCCATTTAGGAAAAATACAAATAAATTTGTTGGACTTTCTTTTATAAGTGAAATTATATACTTAATATACTTATAGAAACTTTCATATCTATGCTAATTTACACCAATAAATTATGAAAGAGCAATGTTAGCAATCATTTGAAAATAACTACAATTAAAAGACGAAATCACATTCAACATTTTAATATATATATATATATGTGTGTCTGCGTATGTGTGAGTGTGTGTCTATGTATGTATACGACGGACGTCTTTCAGTTTCCGTCTACCACATTCACTCACAAATCTTTGGTCGGTCCGAGGCAATAGAGGAAGAGACTTACCTAAGGTACCAAGGAGCGAAACTGGGCCGGAATCGAGTGGTTGTGAGTCTAGCTTCTTACCACACAGTCACGCATGCAATGAATATTGGTATACGTGTGTACAGGGAATATTTTTAGAAGTGTATATTCTGTTTATATATATTATATTACTCGTAGTGAAACCCGTATGTTCTTGAGTACATTCGAATAATTTTTTTAATTGCAATACAAATGTAACTGCACTTCGCCTTCATTTTATTTCCCCTTATTTCGAGTGCGTTTTGTTTAACCTTCTATCTGACGTATTAAACGTCATGTGTTTGTGTGTGTGTACGAGTGCGTTTTTATTTGTGTGATTGAGTTTGAATTTATATATATTGTATTCTTGCAATTTTGGCACTGATTTTCTCTTTGCCATTGTCAGATTTGTCTTTGATCACTATTTTTTATGAATGGTAATCTTTATGCACATTAAAAATCACGTTTTATAACTTGAACTAAATGGACGAGAACATTTTGAAGTCCAAAACGTGCCTCTATGTCTGATACCATTTTGTATATTTTTCAGAATTATGAGAAGGAATTTCACTATATATTTGATGCGGATTTGGAGACGGATTTATAGACACAGAAATTCTTACATTATTCTTCCACGATTTCTGAAGGAATTTGCTAAAATGTCTTACTAAACCTGCATTATTATAATCTAAAAAGAATACATAGTTTTTCCAGAGCTTACACTTAAGTAAAGATGTTACGGGTAGACATAGAATTAGAAAACCTGGTCTTATACACGTAAAGAATTATATATAAAATTAGTGTTCAAATGGATGCAAGAAATATTTTGTAGAAATACATTTTCATTCCAAACGGGAAATATCTTTGGAAATTATGTATTATATTAAACTCAAAATTTAGACACTCAGAATATTGAATCTGTTTTACTGTTGATGTTCTGCAGATGATAACGTATAAGAATACCTACCTGCCTAATTGAAATGTCTTCATTTATCTAATTTTCTTTTGAAACGTGTTTTCAACAGGGCTAAAAATCTAACGTGCTTTCACTTGTTGACTGAATATAATTTATGTAGCAAACATGCTTTCTTGTTGTTTCAAAAATAATTACAGTCCATAACACCTCGCTGCAACTAGAGTTGAAATCTGTAGACACTGTCTTACAAGTTATTCCTGGGACTCTATCGACCACGACGACGTCGGTTCAAGTTGAATCCGATCAAAAGAACAGCTTCGTCGTGAAATTAAGGTGCATGTGAATGAGAACTCCACAGACACGTGTACTCTTAACGTAATTCCTCGGTGAGTGTGACAAGTATGGCCCTTTGAAATAAGGTACTACTAATTTTTTTTCAGTGGAGAAACGTGAAATAAATTGTCTTGTTCAAGGCCGAACGCGTTGCCACAAATCGAACTCGTGACCTTAGGGTTGTTAATCGAATATCCTAACTACAAAACCACGCGCTTTCGTTATGATTCAATAACTTGTATTAATAAAACGCAACTGGCAAAGGAAAACAATTGCTAAGACATTCATATAAGGGCAGCTTTTCGCATCAATTCTATGCAGTTTAATCATACAACTCATAATATTCGAAAACATGATTAATTAATAAATAATTCAGAATAAGCTGGCGTCGTTGCCGAATCGTTAGCGCGTCGGACAAAATGATTTGCGGAATCTGCCGAAGTCGACTTGTCTTTTTATTGTTTCGCAATGGATTTAGTAAGTTCCGGTCAGTCACTAGGGTCAATGTAATCGACCTTCTTCGAAATTTCTGGCCTTTTACCAAAATTGGAAACAAATAATCAAGCCTGAATAAATTTCTCTCAAAAACGTTCCGTCTTCGTTCGAAGAGAAATATGCACGTGGTTATTAAACTTGCTAAACTTGACAGAAAATATATAAATTACACCGCACAACAATTAGTAAGAAAAATTAAAGTGAAATAATAAATTCTTAGATGCTTGTAAACGAGCATGTAACTTAAGAAATAACCGAACGAAACTTAGCTCTATACATACCATATTTGAGCTAAACGTAACAATAAGCTGTTTAATCATTATTGGTTTTCATTCATCCAGATAGCCAGCAACTGTTGACCAAGTGTTACTTACTAGTAGAGATTGTTTGTCAACATAACATGGCAGTCCTGGTTTAGGACGACTGTTGCTGTAATTTAGCCCCAGGAGATATCATCTGCAGCGGGCTATACGACACGATCTGTGTCTTTATATTTTCGAACAAGGAAATCTACAACCTTATTTGAAAATATAAGGACACAGATCGTGTCGTATAGCGAGCTGGAGACGATGTCTCCTGGAGCTAAATTACAGCAACATTAGTCCATGTGATGTTGGCAAAAAATCTTTACTACCATGTATTGTTGGTGAATATATGTCGTTGTGAGATTTAAAAATAGTAATTTTCTAAGTGCTACTTAATACTATAGACCGTAAAGCGTGAAACAGTCTTTGTTTTCTCGTCCCTGGAAAGATGAAATGCAAAAGTGATGCTGGCGTTATATGAACACAAATTATGATGTGCCAGATGAAATACAACAAACCATATTCTTTGGTAAACTAATGGTTCTATCATCAATGGTGTGCAGACATGTTGAGAATTATGCGAATCTATACTTTTCTCGCTGTCTGACCACTAACAACTTTCGCCAAGATGTTACTAATAAATTATTCCTCTTCAGACTTTATTGCCTGCAAAATTTTCTAACAGAATGAAAAGTCCATTTCTTTAATCAATAAATAAATTCGACTTTTAAAAAAACAATTATGGCGGGAGCCTTTTACCGACACTCACCCGCTGATACACACAGAAGATACAGAAGAATCATGCATGGCTTGATACATGTGTGTATGTGTGTGTGTATAAGAGAATGGTTTCCAGTCCAACTTAAACGGTGATGTGCACCATCACTTTAAGTATCAGCATATTGGCTCCCTACAAAGCAGTGTCTGGCGTTCTTAAAAAACCACCCAACATACAGAATACCGCTTAGTTCCTCTGATAGAAGCATTCACGTTCTCCTAAATTATACCTGTAGAGGTATATTACAGATTAACAAGTCTCCACATAGCACAGTCTCTGTTTTCAAATTAAATGTGTATTCAATTCATAATATTTGTGACGAGAAGAATGAGTTAATTATTACTGTATTAACCTGACAATAGAATAGCTATATTCAATGGTTTCAAGTTTACGACCGAGCTATTGCTTTCAGTCTATTAAAAAAATCTTCCACCTTAGAATAGAAAACAAAATGTGATAACAATAAGTCCATAATATTTAAGCGTGGAAGATAATAGCATGTAAAAATGATTCAATATACATCAAAAAAATAATTGAATATATATTTCTTACATTATATCACTTTTATTTACGTATTCACGTCAAGGGTGAGCCTAGGTTTAAAATCGTCTCTGGCTCCTAAAATATAAATACTATTAAGCATGCAATGTGTTCGAATAACAGCTTGGAGTTGAAGACCCAGTTTGACTGCAGTTTACTGACTAAAACCAAAGACAAAAGAAATAGAATTATCAATTTTGGCCTTCTGAGTGTATTGTACGCATTGAAACAAAAATAAAATAACGCGAAAAAAATCCTCATTTTTTTTTTCAAAAGATCTCGTAGAATCGTTAACCAGAATATTATCAGAGCAAGGAAAATGAACAAAATATTAAAATTTGTATCAAGAGAGAATGAAAAATTATCTATAGCTTCTTGAAAATTAAAGCGGGTATCAAAAAACAGATAAGTCTGTGGGTGACGCCAAGTGTCTGAGTGAAAATTACTAATCATCCATGTTAGAAAAGCTGCTCGCGATTTACTCTGATAACTGCGAAAGTTAAAGTCAAACTGGATTCTAGTCACTTCGTAATGAAAGTAATTCGAGGAATAATTATATTACTATAGTTATAATATATTATGCAGCAGTGTATATGAGCATATTAGTATTCTAATATACAGTATAATTGTTTTGTTGTCTTTTATGCTTTTTCCTCGCATCCAGTTGACATGTAGAGCAGTTATTTTCCAAGGAAAATATTTACACTGACGTTCTTGAAATATTTAATATATGTTTGTGAATGAAAGTTAAACTATTATAACTTCTAAATAAAGTAGCGTATAGTATAAATAAAATTGATATAAATTTGAATATGAAGTGTAAAATATCTGGTGGAACTTGTTTACTTATATTGAAACTTAAAGTTCGCAACATCAGCAGTATAGTAAAAAATAAAAATTAGTTGACTGATAGCCTGATGGAAAGAGATGATATTTATGTCGCATAACATTCAATATGCATGCCTTAAAGATAATATAATTAGCTATTTATTTTTTTTATCAAGTGTGCGGCTGACTTAAATAAACAGAAGTGGTATCCCGGTGACATAAAATAACGTTTTAAAATGCCCAAGGAGAATCCTTTCGTTACATGTAGTTGAAATCTATTTGGGGCCTACGTGGCTAGAGAGAGAAATACACACGTTGAATGGTAAATTTGGGAGTTAACAGAAAAGCAAAAAGAAAGTATAAAAATTCATCTGCAAAACCTGAAGCGTAAACAACATATTTTTACATGAATTTTCCACAGCAAAATATTCATACATATATACATGAAACCATATAAATATAGACACTTCATGCTTATATGTATAGAGGATTAAGTAGATCTATACCCATATATACACACACAGACGCAGACACACACTCATATACTCTCACACACGTGCGCAAACGCACGCCACAAACATTGCCACATACATACAGATATGCAAGGAAGATATATACACATAAAGAGACACACGAACACAAACACACTCACATACGGAAACATGTATATCATGTATGTGTGTGTATATATGCAAATGTTAGTGTGAAACATTATTTTGCATTTTTCTAATAAAAATATTTGAGTATGGATTCACATAAATGATTTTCGTACTGCAAATTTCCTTGTGCTCCCAAATGCACCGAAACATCTTAAATCACTATGTATATATGTGTGTGTAGTGCGTTTGTGTGTGTGCGTGCATGTATATATATATATATATATATATATACACATATAAATTCATATATACATCGCGGCGATACGCATCTGACAAGTCAAAACACAAGCGAGAATATGTTTCAGTATGTTGGATAATTTAAATAATTAGAATGGAAAAAGAAAAACTTTCAACTTCAGCATTTCACTTCTCTTTCCAGCTAATTAGCAACGAGATGTGAACAGAACTGGATCAATTCTCTCTAACGACTGAGCTTAAAATGTAGAGAAATAACATCATGGAAATATCAATATCTACAACAAGCACAGCAACGAAAAATATGTTGTACAATAAATATTCGAACGTCTAAAGGAAGGGAGATATAAAACACGAAGTTCGAATCGTAAAATGTTTGAGAATTTTGTGACGCGATATATTAGTTTTGATAAATTACTCATCGAATTTTACATTCAATATCCAAAGTCCTGTATTGTCATAGATTATTTTACGCGCAACTCCATATTCTCCCGAGACAAAAAGGACGCCAACAATAATATATGTATATAGGCGCAGGAGTGGCTGTGTGGTAAGTAGCCTGCTTACCAGCCACATGGTTCCGGGATCAGTCCCACTGCGTGGCATCTTGGGCAAGTATCTTCTGCTATAGCCCCGGGCTGACCAATGACTTGTGAGTGGATTTGGTAGACGGAAACTGAAAGAAGCCTGTCGTATATATGTATATATATATAAGTGTGTGTGAATATGTTTGTGTGTCTGTGTTTGTCCCCCTAGCATTGCTGGCGTGTTTACGTCCCCGTCACTTAGCGGTTCGGCAAAAGAGACCGATAGAATAAGTACTGGGCTTACAATGAATAAGCCCTGGGGTCGATTTGCTCGACTAAAGGCGGTGCTCCAGCATGGCCGCAGTCAAATGACTGAAACAAGTAAAAGAGTAAAAGAGTATATATGTATATGCACATATGCAAATACATGTGTACATGAATCACGAGTTTCTAAATATGTATGTGATCAAATTGTAAGACCAGAATTCCTATCCTTCGGGAAATAGAATAGTCGTCCGGGGCTTGCAATATAACAGCGCATCATTACATCTACCAACTGCTATTCTCTGCATCTGGTAGATGGAAAGAATTCCAAGTCATGCGTTTCTTATGGGGAATCTTTGATGGTAAGCGTTTTATGAGGTTGGAATTCATATATTACTTGAGTTTCTTTGGCTGGCGTTTTATGACAGGCAGGGGGAAAATTATGTTTATTGGTCCAATCATCACACTTGTAATAAATTAAGTTCTAACGATTTAGTGCCAATATCTATTCACCTCTAATTAAATTCGAATATAGTCACTTTTTTACAAAATATATTTATCTTTGGAAAGATAACGCAAAACTACTCAGGCAAAATAATTCGGGTTATTTAATTGTTTATACAATTATCTATCAACTATTAACCGCATCAGAGTAGTAACACTATTACGAACTAATCATAAGAACACTTATTGATATACGAATCATAGTGCGGTGAAAGCAGATTAATATATGATAAGATTTGAATTTTCATTAGAAAAATAAACTGTTTATATTTAAGAATGAACTGATAATGCAAGACCATTGACAGCGCAAAAACATCATGGCAAAAAAAAAAAATTACTAACAGAAATAGGCTTATAGTTATAAAAGGAAGAGTGGGAAAGGAGAGAAGCCTATGAAAAAATGAGACAGGGTTTCTCTTTACTCTTTTACTCTTTTACTTGTTTCAGTCATTTGACTGTGGCCATGCTGGAGCATCGCTGGTAGTCGAGCAAATCGACCCCAGGACTTACTTTTTGTAAGCCTAGTACTTATACTATCGATCTATTTTGCTGATCTGCTAAGTTACGGGGACGTAAACACACCACCATCGGTTGTCAAGTGATGTTGGGGGGGGGGCAAACACAGACATACATACACACACATATATATATATATATATATATATATATATATAATATATATATATATATATATACATATATACGACGGGCTTCTTTCAGTTTCCGTCTACGAAATCCACTCGCAAGGCTTTGATCGGCCCGAGGCTATAGTAGAAGACACTTGTCCAAGGTACCACGCAGTGGGACTGAACCCGGAACCATGCGGTTCGTAAGCAAGCTACTTACCACACAATTGGTTTCGAAATTAAAAGAAGTGGTTATGTCGGTTACATCGAACCCACTGTTCAAACTGAGAATTATTTCATCCACTTCAAAAAAGATGAAAATTAAAGTCGATCTTGTCAGAGATTTTATTCACAACACGAAGACGGACGAAATAACGCTAAGCATTTTACCCGGCATTCTAATGATTCTGCTACAACGCAGCCTTATGTATAAATTGTCATACTGAACACAAAAATTATATAGAGTATAACATGCATGCGAACATGGACACACAGACACAATTCAATAACATGGAGTTGACAAGATAGCAGGAGTGATTGTGTGGTAAGTAGCTTGCTTACCATCCACATGGTTCAGGGTTCAGCCCCACTGCGTGGCACCTTGGGTAAGTGTCTTCTACTATAACCTCGGGCCGACCAAAGCCTTCTGGGTTAATTTGGTAGACGGAAACTGAAAGAATCCCGTCGTATATATGTATATATATATAGGTCTGTGTGTCTGTGTTTGTCCCCCAACATCGCTTGACAACCAATGCTGGTGTGTTTTCGTCCCCGTAAATGAGACCAACAGAATAAGTACTAGGCTTACAAAGAATAAGTCCTGGGGTCGATTTGCTCGACTAAAGGCGGTGCTCCAGCATGGCCGCTGCCAAATAACTGAAACATGTAAAAGAGGAAAAGAGTAAGGAGGAGTACAGGAAAACATTTATTTGTAATCACTAGAATTGTTTCCTCGCAACTTAGCTCTAAATGTTCGCAGATATTTTGGTTATGTAACCGTCCTGTGATGTCGATGAGCTTTATACTGTACTCTACTACGTCCTCAACAGAGTAAAAACCTAACAATATATATATATGTATGTGTGTATGTGTGTGCGTGTGTGTAAAAATATATGTATTTAAATAATTTGGGAAAACCAATTTCCAAATCAATCAGGTACAACCCTTCAGCATTACATGTATCTGCATATCGTACTGTGGGGACTCCTTTATCACATATTTATATATTTATCTAGAAATATAGAACGTATCTAATAGAAGTCAATAATAGTTTAGTTTTTTGGGATTAATAGATATGTTTCAGATAATACAAAAAAATAACAAAAAGGAAGATATGTATTTGCATGTGACATTTTTATTCTGATGTATACTTTTATATCTTATATTTTGTATTTGCATTATATACTTGACATTACAAAGTTGATATATATATACTAATTCATATTTACAATGTATAATTTATAAGTTTTAATTTTTAATATTACAGAGTATAATTTTAATTTTCAATTTTCAATATTTTTAATGTTTAATTTATTGCTTTATTTAACACTTATTCTTAGGGATCTAACATTAGATTACAATACTTTGAAAAGAGCCTGTAGTTGTGTTGGAATACTCGTAAATCTGATGGTTTACTGTCCGACGAACAAGAAAGTGAAACTCTAACAGTTTTTGTGATATTTTTGCCGCTTTTTTAATAAAGCATATTACTCTACTTCAGGTAAACAACTATTGCTAAACAATCACGTTGACTTTCTTGCAATATATTCTGGACCAGTGTAAACTGCTGCACTATGGCGCTTAATAAATGGGCCACTATGTGCTGTAGCCTTGATAAATCTTTGCAGGGAATTAATTTATAGCTTTATACCTTCATAGCTTTAAATTATAGCTTTTAGCTGTAGGTGAGTTTCAGAGACACACAAAAAAATTTATTTCCAAAATATGATCCACAATGATGATGTTTAGCATTTAAATGAAGCGTTATGGAAATTATGTGCTGACCATGTTCAAGAATGGAGTTAAAACTGAATATAAAAGAAGCTGTTATCCAATCAAACTCCGATAAGTCATACCTATACTGGCATCAAACTCTGGAAAACTTGTGATTAATTATACGACATTTGAAAGTTCATAAATCAATTTTTTCCAATTACCGACTCAATCAATATTGTTTGGAGAACCTCATAAATTGACCTGGGGAAATTAATATTTCTAATAGATCTAACAGATAGATTTACACAAATGAGAAAAAAACTCATTATCAATATTTAAGCTGAATATTCAAATACCAAATCTGAATTGGTTTGTGAATACGTCACACCTAAAATACCCTCTATATATGAGGAGTGAGACATTAACACAATGCCTCATAGAAATGCAGAAAATTTGATGACACTGTACTAACACATTACAATCTGAATACACCATGACAGAATATTTACAGCTAGTAAGAAACCTGAGAAATGTGGCGTTAGTATGATCACAATAATTAAAACTGGACAACTATATGTCGTGTTTCTAACATGAAAAGAGATATGCTTCAGTTGTAGCTAGCGGTGTGTGCTTCATAACGTCATGCACACAAGTAAAATGCTAATACATTTTTGTATATAAATCTGTATACGTAGATTTCGTCTTGTACAAACTGATATACAAGGCTAAAAGATCTACCATCCATTCTTCACACAGTGTAGTCAAAAGAGTAATTGTGCATTACTGAGAATTCAAATTGTAGAAATGAATTAAACTGTTGCTATTCATATTCGTTTCTACTCTAGGCACAATGCCCGAAATATTTTCGGGAAGAGTCGGGCCGATTAGATTGACCCCAGAAAGCAAGTTATACTTAATTTATCGACTAAGAAAAGATGAAAGGCAAATTCGTCATCGGCGGAGTTTGAACTCAGAAATTAATGACAGATGAACTAACCATTTCTTTACTACTCACAAAGGGCTAAACACAGAGAGGACAAACGAGGACAGACAAACGGATTAAGTCGTTTATATCGACCCTAGTGCGTTACTGATACTTATTTAATCGACCCCGAAAGGATGAAAGGCAACTGAGAACGTAATGACAAACGAAATACCTATTTCTTTATTACCCAAAAGGGGCTAAACACAGAGGGGACAAACAAGGAGAAAAGAAGGAATTAAGTCGATTATATCGACCCCAGTGGGTAACTGGTTCATATTTAATCGACCCCGAAAGGATGAAAGGCAATGTCGATTTCAGCGAAATTTGAACTCAGAACGTAACTGCAGACGAAATACGGCTATGCATTTTGCCCTGCGTGTTAGCGTTTCTGTCAGCTCACCTCCTTCGTCGTTATTCATAGTGCTAACGCATTTTACTTGTTAACACTAAATGCTTTTGGTTAAAATCGCCGAGCTCTTTATAATTCTTCGTAAAAGGTAAGATATATATATCACCATTCATTTCCCTAAACGTTCCGATATATGAATTTATCAATAACTCAGTTTAGGGAAGTGTTAAATTTCCCATGTTCATATCATGTGAAACATTTCTTTTTAAAGGGACAACGCCTGCATTTTATTAGCACTCGAAGTAGAAGTAGTAAACAAGTAAACTAAAAGAAATTAATTAATATTTGCACGGAACATAATTAAATTAGAAAGGTTACAACGATAAAAACACTCATTCAAATTATTATCTTGAAAATCATAAACAAGGCGATAGATCTCGCAAAAACGAAACATGTAAAGCATTTTTTTTTAAATATAAAAAAGAAGCAACATGTTTTCAATAAAAAATATATCGATTAAAAGAATCAGAATAAAGATTAAAACAAAAATGAAGCGAAAATTTTAAAATAAATGATGTAAAGATATGCACATCTAAAGAGCAACTTTTCAATATTACATCGATGATACCGATAAATGTTTAAACCTAATAGAACTTGCTATGAGCAGGAAGTAGTGTACCCAAGATAACAGTAAACTTGATATTAAATTGACGACAATAACAATTCAAATGATGTCAACTTAAATATATTGGAAACACATAAAGCGCGAGCTGGCAGAAACGTTAGAACGCAGGGCGAAATGCGTAGCCGTATTTTGTGTACCATTACGTTCTGAGTTCAAATTCCGCCGAGGTCGACTTTGCCTTTAATTCTTTCGTGGTCGGTAAATTAAGTAAAAGTTACGCACTGGGGTCGATGTAATCGACTTAATCCTTGTTTGTCCCCTCTGTGTTTAGCCCCTTGTGGGTAGTAAAGAAGTATGTATAGAAGGGCGGCGAGCTGGCAGAATCGTTAGCACGCCGGGCAAAATGCGTAGCCGTATGTAGTCTGCCGTTACGTTCTCTCTTCAAATTCTGCCGAGGTTGACTTTGCCTTTCATCCTTTCGAGGTCGATAAATTAAGTACCAGTTACGCACTGTGGTCGATATAATCGACTTAATCCGTTTGTCTGTCTTTGTTTGTCCCCTCTGTGTTTGGTCCCTTGTGGGTAGTAAGGAAATATATATTGGAAACACATGAGAAATTAAATGACAACAAAATAATAGCATAGGTTATGTTATATAGCTTCACATTTTCTTTTATGGGTATGTAAACAGAAAATCGCACCTAAAAAATGTCGAGGATTCAGATAATATACGTACCATGGCTGCATTTACAATGCAGACATGTGAATCTAATAGAGATGAACTATCTATGAAATAACTAAACAGGAAACCTACGACCAAGAAAGCATGAGTCATTAAAATGCAGAACGATTGTTCGTCTGGAATCCAAACCGAATTAAAAAGCTGTTTTTCATTAGTTTTTTTCTTCCGAGGAATAAATCTATTTTCAACATCAGCTGATCAAATATCGTTTAAAATTAATATAGAGTCGGAGAGTTAATTAATAGTAAATATTTAAATGCTACAATTGCGCAGAAATCGAGACAAACGACCAACTATCAAATGTAAAAAATACCGAAAATAAAGAAAGAAATCAAAACAGGTCTTGTATAAAATAGCGCTGCTTGAGAAGTTTCGTTTTTTTACATACAAAGCATTCGACGACATTATCATAGACTGTTTAGAGACACTTTGAAAAACAAGCAAAGTATGGAGTATCCAGTTGGGGCAAACCGGCGCCAGAATGGCTAGGGTTTAAGATAGGAGATTCAAAAAAGAGAATGAAATCTTTATAAAAATTAGACAAATATACGTGTGAAATACGTTGTAATTAGTATTGCATGTAGAACTTTATACACTGAAGCACACACGTGCAAACACTCACACACACAAGCATGCACAAATATAACATGTATAAATATATTTATACACATATATACACATATATTTATATATATCTACACATACACTCATATACATATGTATATATACATATACATATATATACACATAGACATACATAAATATTTGTGTATATATATATATATATATATATGTGTGTGTGTATATATATATATATATATTGCTGTTTTATGACTGCGGCCATGCTGGATCACCGCTTTTACTCGAACAAACCGACGCCAGTACTTATTTTTTGTAAGCCTAGTACTTATTTTTATCGATATCTTTCACCGAACCGCTAAGTTTCAGGGACGTAAACACACCAAAATCTGCTGTCATGTAATAGTGGAGGACGATTTTAAGGGTATTGCGAAGGGACTTTTTGGAGTCCCAAACTCCCGAGTTCTTTAACAGGGATTTCAAAGACTGAAGGAATGCTGTGATAAATGTGCGATATATTAAATAAAATAATTATTAGCTAATCCTTCTGTATTCGTTACTCAAAGCCAGGAAATTATCAGCATCGCCTCCTTATCACAAAATAATACTACATTGTGAAAATATCTATACAAATATCTCATATATGGTCGTTAAACATTTCTGATAAATTTCTTGTAGTGCAAAGAAAGTGAGACAAATATTGCACAGAAGATGTTTTTGAGTCAAAAACAGGATAATTCAGATTCTGCATTTCTTAGTGGAACGGTATGTTAAAGAATATTGTGCACTTGCGATCTACTCAACTTCATACATCTTTACTCGCAAGTCAATGCATAATGATACGTATGCCAATATTCATATATACCAATGCGGCGAGCTTACAGTAACGTTACCACGCCAGGATGTTTCGCGGTATTTTGTCTGGCGTCACGTTCTCGATCTTTGCCTTTCATTCTTTCGGGGTCGAAACAAAATATACCAGTTATGCACTACAGTCGAAGTAACCGACTTCATCCCTTTGTCTTTCCTAGTTTGCTCCAGCTATATTTACCTCCCGGAGGGAATAGATATTAATCATACCAGTATATTACTATACATGTGTTATATATATATATATATTATATATATATATATATATATAAATATGAGGTTTTGTGCTAGTTTGTGTAGGCGTTTATGTGCATCGATATATTTTGGTGTGCATGGGTGCAAATCAATGGGTATATATATATATATATATATATATATATATATATATATATATATATCAACAGAGCTTTTGTTGAATGGTGTCTCACGATATGTATTTTGTAATATTTATCCCAAGTCAATACATTATATTCTTTGGGTTGAAATGCCAGAATTAATTTTGTGTTTCATTTTAACAACAGACAATAATTAATAAGAAAAAAAAACAAGCAAGTATATATAAATATATAAATATATATAGAGAGAGAGATAGAGATAAAGAGAGAGAGAAAGACAGATTCAATTGAATCAATAATATAAAATCCTCTTTTTCTATTACACACACACAAACACACACAAAACACACACACATACACACACACATATATACACACACACACACACTCACACACATATATATAGTGTTTTCCACTCGGAATTTTTATAGTACTGAAAATAGAGGAAATATGAGAAAATTAAACCGTATATGCGTATGTTTATTGGTGCGTGTTTATGTGTCTTTGAAAATATGTATCTGCGTTAATGTAAAAAAAACAACAAAAAAACAGAAAATTGTGATGGAGAAAGAAGTAGAGAACCTTGTAAAAACGTGGAAGGAAGAGAGAGGGAGAAAGAGAGAGAGAGATGAGGAGAGGGGAAAAAGAAGAAAGTTCAGTATTCAAGACAAGAAATCAATGACTCCTGCATCTTGAATTATTCCATAGTTCCTCGGCTTAATCCACAGACCAATATCACGTTTCAAAAATGCGATCTTAATAACGTTCTATAGAAACAGCGATTGACTTTCAAACGACATCTTAATATTAGATCAGAAGTAAAACTGTCGGTCAATAGTTCAGCCAATCTAAACGATTCATTCAAATCATGCAGCAGAAATACATTTACATGACGTTCCAGCCACAACGTTTGCCATCGCCATATCATTGTGTGCGTTTAAATACGTTCAAGCATAAATATTTATATATATATATATACACACAGAAATAAGAAGGGACATATATGTGTGTGTATACATACATATACACACACACACACACACACACACACATATATATATATATATATATACATATACAGGTATATTATTATATGTATTACGTATATATATGCATGTATATGTGTATCTATATATACATATGTGTGTGTACATGTACATAAATTATATATATTTATACACATACAGACAAACGCATATAGACATTCACCATCCACACACATATATGCAGATTTATATATATATATATATATATATATATATATATATATATATATATATATATATACATGTATACATACATGCATGCATACATTTTTGCATAAATATATGTATACATACATACATACACACACACGCACACACACACACATACACATACACACACACATATATATATATATATATATATTATATATATATATATATATATATATATATATATATATATATATACACCATCTCAGATTTCAACCTACATTGTGCACAATATTTGTGATCATGTTCATTTGTGTATATAGTTGATTTCTGCACATTTTATTATTAATAGGAGATGACTTTTGGTTCTTTCATGATGTATAGTTGTGCATATATTTCGATAGATTTTAGTCATATATATATATATATATATATATATAAGTATGTGCTCATGTCTATGTCTGCGTGTTTATATATATATATGTTTATACATGGAAATTCATGTGCGTACAGAAATACGCTTTTGTGTGTGTTTCTGCATATGTAAGTGTCTCTATCTTCTCATAAACTCGCATGTTATTCGTAAATACTTTCAAGTACAATTACGCTTGACTTAATATATTTGTGCAGTCGTCTTTATATCAGTAAGCATGTTTTGGCTTTTGGCTCTGAGACAGAATATCTATAAATATATAAGCTTGGTAGTCAATGTAATTAGATATGTTCTAAAACATTACACTCCGATGTGTCCCATTAGGCATTTTTTAAATCCAGAATTACGACAAACAACTATTATATTAGGAAAGTGAGCATTGCTTGTATGACCTATCTTAAACGGGGTTCATATATTGATTTTATATTGATATATTATAATATGTATATGGAATATATTTTTATTTCAATAAATTCCCATATATATTTGAAGTTACGGCAATTGCTGAAAAGAAAATGTGACCAAGTAATGATTTGGAACACGATTTCCTTTAAAACTAAATCTACACTATTTTCATAATGAGCTGATTCAATGGAATCCATTCCTTCACAGACGTGTTATTTCTTTCATATCACATCATTTTCTATATTCGTATATTTGATTTAATTTCCATTAAAACACACAAGACGCAAGTGCTATAAGAGCAATGCTTGAAATGATAACGCTTGTGAAATCTAATGGTGAAGAAGGCTTTGACAATATTACTAAAATAAACATTTCTCGAGAAAAGACAAAGTAAATGATGTCTATACATTTTAGGTTATCCCAAACGCAACAATATCTCTTTGTCAAGAGGTTCGCCGTTTATTAGTTTTCCATTGATAGCGCCCGAAGAGAAGAGGACGGATACGATGTCTTGAAACTGAGGATTCGACTATAAGTATTATAACACCGGTAACGGTACCAAGCACAAGTTTCTAGAGTGCAACTGAGCATGTTCCAAAGTTGATTTCGATAAAATATTAGCAGAGAATGAAGGGGACCTAAACAGGCAACCTAAGCTGATACTGGCCATGACATTCTGTCTGACACTCTAAAGAATACTTTCAGCCGATGCTATATGCACTAACTTTATTTATCCCCTGTTTGAAGGCGAAATCAAATTATAACTTGGTGAGTTTAAAATGTACCTGAGATGTTATATTAGAAAGAAAATGTACAGCATTCATTTCGTGTTATATAGAATATGTAATCATTATAAATTACTCATATACCTTGTTATTTATGCAAATTAAAAACATGCTGAGAAATAGTAATTTATGTGCAAAAATTGTTTGAGAATATTCACCTTGATATTTATAATAAGAGTGACTTTAAGGGAAAAGAATGTCTCCTAAATGTCTGATGCTTCGAACTGATGACAATATGCATTAATGCGATATTATATCAAGGAAAAAAATTACGAGCAGATATTATCCAGAATGTAAGTATTTGAAAGAGAAAAAAGACACTGGCAATTTTAGTAGGAGATTTGCACTACGAAAAATATTTACAGAGAAACTTGGTACTGCAGAAAATATACATACAGGTCATAAGGGAAACGGTAACAACATGGTATGAACAACAAGAATAATAATAATAAGTTTTCATCAGGAACTAAGAAAGAAAATCTGCGAATACAGTGAGTATACATCTCGGCCTTCGCTTATACAATGACAACATATTCAACACAAGAGCACAGAGGGAGCAGTAAAAAATAAAATATGCTGCTGCTGCTACTACTACTACTACTACCACTACTACCACTACTACTACTACTACTACTACAGACATCTGCTGCTACTAATACTACTATTACTGCACACTGCTGCTGCTGCTGCTGCTACTACTACTGCTACTACTACTACTACTACTACTACTACTACTACTACTACTAATAATAATAATAATAATAATAATAATATAATAATAATAATTAGAAATGCCCTACTGCAATGCAAGGCAGTGCCTCTTATGGCTTTTGATTACAACTGATTGGTATTATTATCATGCATATGCTTTTATCTTGGTATAGCAGAGGGGTTACAGCAAATATCTTGCTCTATACCTCCGATTTGCTTATCAGTTGTTTGACCTTAACCAGTTCAGCATGTCGTTTGGTGGCTGATGATATGAGCATCTCTGGTCACGAGCAGAAGTAGTGGAGGTGTATCATAGCCATGTCTATAGATGAATTCTATGGGGTGTGAATAATTCACCTCTGAAAACCTACATATATATGAATATATACATGCACATATAGGTACAGGACATTAAAAAAACGTGGACATAATGAGAAACGAAAACATAAAAGCAAAAACGAATTTTGTTTCGAACAACGAAAGAAACAGAGAACCGAGGTATGCAGCATAAAGAACATTCCGTTCATCAGTTGTCCTTGTTTCCTCTACTCCGAGCTTCGTATTGTTCAGTCTTTACAGCACTGGCTTCAGCTGGTGGTTTGGAATATACTGAGGAAGAGTGCAATAGCCAAAATAATCGGGGTCCTATAGTTAGATGTATTCACTTAATTGATGATGCGGAGCTCTGTGTGCATATTACTAAGATGTCGACGCTGTACAGGCGAGTGGCTGGTTTGATTCTGAGGCAATTCAGAACACAGAAAATGCACGAGTGTCAGAGGGTATATAATAAACAAGAGAAGGCACCCTCGACAAATCAAGCGTCTGATGTGAAATTGTCCTGTAAGAACGCTGTTCATTGTGTCTATTAAGATCAACGGGGATTTGCAGGGACCCTGTCTCAGTGAACAGTTATGAAACCGGCAGGTTTTAAAACTGCTAACAATCAATCAAGGTCGATACTAACGAATGCTGGTTGTTGCAAATACACCAACTGACAAACCCGCATTTTTGTGCTTCATAACCATTCCACCGATACACAAAGCTAACCTCTCTCTAAAATCTTGGTCAAAAGAGTTTAAACTCTGTATTAAACCTCATTATACATTGGACCTTATCTATGACATCACAAATTTGGGCTTTCTTTTCTAGCAGCCTTGCGAACGAGATAGGTAATTACTCGTTCTGCATGCATAAACGGTTGCAAGGAGTTCGCTAAAATTCTCTGGTATGTAACTGTCAATCTGGCAATGCCGATTCATTCAAACTATGAGATCTATTTATTGCAATAACTTTAACATCTCTTCTGCTTCATCAACAATTATTGGTCAATTGTATTTTGGATCTACTGTCGAGAGCCCTAGCAGACCAGCGATGTAAATAAAATCCTATAACTGAATCTGACATGTTGCCTACACAGAAAGTTTTAGCAATATGTTCCTGGAAATCTTCATAAAACTATTTAGAACCTAGCAGCAGAGTCCCATCATAGTTAATCGAAGACCAATTCATAGTTTTCTTTGCATGTTGCTCATCCTGCTCAACACATTTCATTCTTCCATATTTTAATACAGGATTGCTATAACTGCAATGGCAACTTCAGTGTTTCTCATAACAGGAATAGTAAAGAAACATTCCTGCCGCTAGCATTTTAGTTTATCACACATAATATATGATGACAACGTTTTAAACTGAGACGAAAGGGATCTGCAAACAGTTATATGCTAATTCAACTTTGATAGAACTCATAGACAGAGCCCCGTCTACTGGAGGTTCAACGTGTGTTCCGCGACAAAAAATTACTCTAGACTAAGGAACTAATTAAACTGCATTTTACTGAGGAAATCTGCGAGAACAGTGACAAGAAATGTTAAAGAGTAAATTAGATACGAACCGATATCATTCTATAAAGGGCTAATATTTAAAGGGCAACGTCTATTTAGCAAGTTAGAGGAGGGGAATATAAAATGCCTTGTTTACACATAAACACATACACACGCACACACAAAGATACACAAATATACACATACACAGACTGGCGTTAACATATAAAATAAGAAAATCTTTAAAGGATAGAATGAAAATAGTTCTCTGGATATATGGGTGTGTATAGATATAACTGTAAATATCTCAGATGCATATGATTCTCGCGGCAAGATTATTCGAATTTAACATACGCAATATTATGTATGTATCAGGAATGAGAACGCAAGCTTTGCAATGCAGCATAAACACTCACATATACATCACACGCACGCACACGGTCACGATTTTTACATTCTTACATTCATATATACATTAGGCTTGTATGTATGTATATACGTATGCATGTATGTATGTATGTCATACATATGATATATATATATATATATATATATATATATATATATATATATATATATATATATATATATATATATATATATATATATATTTCATATACTATATTTCATAAAAAAATTTAGACCAAGTTTAAACACCCGGGCCAGGAATACTAAAACAAAAGATAAGTCCTCCGAAAAGGAGAACCAAATTTCACCACGGCCGCTACTTCAAACAGACACTCACTCTGACGGAAATATGCCTTAGTAAAAAACGAAAAAAATATTTCGTGCAAATCTGACCCTGATACATACGATACAGCTAAGGGTCAGACCCGATTCTGATTGGTCAACAAGTTGATGACGTCTAGCTCTGCTAGAATGGACAGGATACAAACAGGGGACAGTCATTAGTCAGAATATTGATGACGTCCTTTTCTGCTTGAATAGTCACCTAACAAGTACAGACAGGGGGCAGATCTAATGTAGCTATAAGTCGTGATTGGGCAGAATCTGGATGACGTCCCGCTATGCTTGACTAACGAAGCGACTGGTCAAGACAGGAAACAAACAAGAGGGAGTATAATGCAGCGATTGGTCAAAATAATGATGACGTCCCGTTCCACTTGGTTAAAGCCACCTAACGAAACGATTGGTCAAAACTTTGATGACGTCACGCTACGCTAGATTGACCACCTAACAGGCATTATAAAACCGAGCATTTCACAAAAACTCACTAGAACCACCCAGCGAACTTCCACCATGGGTCATCACAATTGCTTAAGGTAAAAATGAATTCCTCGCTCTTTCGGAAACATCAATCTTCTGTATTGACCGCTTTCCACCACTTTGATCTGTTTTTGTATTGAATACGTATCGCCACCGTGGGCCACTGCATCGAACACTTTGAACATATACTTCAAACTATATATCAACTATACATGAACTATATATCAACTATACATGAACTCTAAGATGTCTGACTCCGTTGTGTATTATAAATGAATTTCTTGTGTTTGACGGCATGAGCTGTCTCTTTTTATATATAACTTTTTTTGATAAGGTTCATTCAGGAACTGAAACATGTTATAATGTATATATAAAAATTAAAAATTGTATAATACAGCAGCATTTTCGAACTTCATTTTTTACAAATATATATATATATATATATACATAAATATATACATGTATCTAATTATATATATATAGATATATATACATAAATCTAATTATATATATATATAATTAGATACATGTAGTACATGTATATATGCATATATATATATATATATGTGTGTGTATATACATGTATCTAATTATATATATATATAGAGAGAGAGAGAGAGAGAAGAGAGAGAGAGTGAGAGAGAGATTTATATATGTATATCTGTGTGTATGTGTGTATGTATAAATGTATACACGTTTATAATGATACATTAGTGATGCGTCTTTCAAGAAAAAGGAATAAGACGTTTATATAACAATGGAGAAAATAGAAATTGCATGAAACTGCGAAAATGCTGTTAGCTGAGCTAATTTCCACATATTACACTGATAATAATACTGCTGCCAATGCAAAGTACTATTAAATGATGGAATGTATTTTTTTTCTTTCATGGCAAACACATTTTCGTTTAGCTGCTTTCTTATATCGTATTATTCGATGCATTTCAGAAATGTTGCAGTTGCTGAAGATAAAGAATTGTGTCTCTTTATCTTATGATTACAGCTTTGAATAGAAACATTTCTTTTCTGTCTGAAAATGCGCTTTGTATAATCTGTTACACATGCAAAACAAACCAAAAAATAAACTGTTTCAATAAAATGGAGGAGGATACGTTGAGATTACTTACATCTCATATACATTGCTTTCGCATGGAAAGTAATTACATAATCGTTGTGAAATAAATAAAAAAACATCATCCACAATCAGATACAAAATAAATATGCGCAGCATTAATCAGTTAAAGCATATATCATTACAAAATTAGTTGAAATTTTATGTTTAAATTTTATTCATTTCTTTAAATTGGTAAACTCATCGAGATTCCTTTAAATTACGGCTCCGATATACCACTAATTGTTGTCTTTTGTATGACATTAATAAGTTATCAAATAGCGTTTTTGGTACGTGAAAAGCAGAAAATATTTTTCGAAAATGTAAGCAATACACAAGTGATATTTAATATCTCACTGATGAGAAATTAAAATGAATACATTGATAATATCAATTCAGAACCTTTAATAGAATATGCATACTCTGTTTGGTGTAGACTATAAATGTTTTCTAAATTTTGAATGGGTTAATTGATTTCATCCCATTCATAGACAATCATGTCCAATGCTGCGTCTCTTTCAGTGCGTTACACATCTCTCATTTCGTTATCGATTTAACATAAAGATACGAATGCATTATTGAACGTCCTTGAACGAGAAGCATATTACTTTTTGTTTTTATATTGAATTAGTTTATTATATGCTACTAGAAATAGTAAGAGCGTTTACGTCGAATTATTACAAGAAATATAGCAGATGATTTAATATTCAAATTATAGATAAAATTTTGAATGATAAAGTGTATCATGAATTATCGTGTACATCTAGCAATGGAAACGGCTACCTAAATGTGACTCATTGTCCTTACGAGGCGTTCACGTTAAATCGCTATAGTAATATACACAATATATTCCGGGTTATTAAAATCGATGTATTAATATTGTTTAATATGCGATTTGTGACATTTTAAAATATAAATTGCCAGGGATAATTAACAAAGATATAGATACATATATATCTGAAAATAAAGAAAACACGTCATATTTATCACAAAATTTAAAGAAGTGTCTAACTTTGCGCCTATATAAATGGATATCTGAAAATAAATACCCATTTTTCGGTCTTTTAACAAAATAGAATAGTATCCCAATTCAAGTGTTGTATAATTATTCAACATGAATATGATAAGCGTCAAACAAACGCAGTATCCATAAAGAAGCCCACAATTGCGTTTCGGTTATATATTAAACCTGATCGAATGGACCAACGATGAAAGTGTCTGAACATCTGATCATCTTATTCGAACGTATGCTATACCCGTATCAGCATTAAATACTTGCAGTTTCTCTATTTTTAAGGCGATTTATACTGAGTTAAGTTTGATATTAACTGTGTTTGAGCAACCACTGAGACAAAAAGTAGTTTGTTTTGCAGTATCCTTATAACAAATAAAATACACAACGTTCGAATGAATTCAATATCTACTACATTTCAAAATGTCTCTCTTTCTCGCTACATGATTTTCTTTTCATAAAATAGCATTAAACAGCGTCAAGTATTTATTATTATATTGTATTTTATATGTACGGAATTATATATAATTTGATGTAATATTTATTCTGCTAATGACAAAATATATTCATAAAATCTCCAAGCGTTGTCCTGAGTGAATTTCAACAATCTATATCACGCACTAACTAAACTATCAACACGTGTTCCAATATTTTTCAACGTATTTTCGTCCTAATTCCATGACAAAACCGTAATGGAGTGGAACTCATTTTATCTTTCGAAAGTAGCTTATGGTTCAATGAAAGACGAATACCATGAACATTATCCGTTTCCCATTACTTAAAATATTTATTTGAATTAATCGATCTCGGGTAACAGAATTGCATTACCCTTAACATGCAGCTTTTTCTTTTCACTAAGTATTTATTTCAAAATATCGAATATTCTTCAACTCATCATTGTTAACTGTCAACAAGGGTATGTCAATTAATTTTCAAAAGTAAGCCTATATCACCCGGCGTAATTCTGCTCTTCTTATATTTTCAGGCATTCATTTCTATAAGTTTCATAAGCCCAAATACAGCTAGATATTTCTTCCTTTCAAGGAAATTACATATATTTCGAAATTACATCTGAATACATCATAATGTTTTAAAAACTTGGATTTCTCATGGAAATCACAGACAGAAAATGATATCATATATATATATATGTGTGTGTGTGTGTGTGTGTGTGTGTGTGTGCGTACGTGCGTTTCTGTGTGAGTGTGTATGTCTATATTATATATATATAATTTTTTATTGCATTTGTTTCATATATGCTATGTGTATTCATTTTGTAGTACTGGCCTGCTTATTTTGTCTCAAGTTGATGGCAGTACAACGATTGTCTATTTATAGGATTCTCTTATTGATTTGAACTTTTCCACACACTCATATATATATATGTGAAAACACTTTAAGTTTGTGTTTGATGCATTTTCCAGCTGAGTAATGAAGAACGATAATTCTTTGGAAAGCTTCCCATCATGTAACGCAGAATGGACATAAAATAAATATCGGTAAATATATTTCAATTTATTTTCTTGCCAAATTTCCTGGCGTGCCCTTATATTGTTTTCATTTCAGAAAGAATACCAACGGAAAAAAGAAAGAAAATAAAAATATCTCGAGAATTAACTGAGAGCCATTTTTATGAACTATTTTTCATGACTGAAAGAAAATCTAATATCAAGTGTCATAATATATTGATATTAAGATAGTGTTAAATGTTTATATTAATTTTTGATTCTAAATTAGAAATACGTAATTTATTGCAAAATGAGGTTGAAAGATTTATGAACATTAATTAGGAGCGATAAACATATTTAATATTGATTAGAATTTCACTACTCGTATTTAATTTCCGTCATCAGACAGCCTTTTTATATCATAATAATATAGCAAACGATATTTAGATATAACTAATCTCGTTAATTATTCTTGTATAATAAGAGCTCTTTATATTCTGTGAGAAGCGATGTATGCTACGCTAATATTGTAAATTCTACAATAAACCATGCTTATTTTTATTTTCTAATATTTTATTATAATGTGTAATCGAGTTAGCATTGACTCGTTTTACAGAGATATGACTAAAAAACTTGCGTATTCAAATATTTTTAAGTATATACTTCTTTTCAGAATAGTAGTTCACAACCTCCATTATATAATATAATTAATTTGACCATGAGGTTAAAATGATATTATCTATGTTGCTGTGCAATACAAAAAAGTTAGGGTTTATATTACCAATTAATTTGAAACCTTATATATAATGAATAATATTGGAACCAACACTGCTCATGCTCATTCACATATACACGAGCTTACATCCACTTGCTTTCTTCATAATAAACACCGGTAGACATTAAGTAATATACATACATATATATATATATATATATTTGGGCGTGCTGGAAATAAATTTATAAAGAAGAGAATATAGAAAAACAAGCTAATTAATTTTACGCGCTAATACAATTAATCAGTTTAATTACCTTGTACACTAATTTTGATTATTTATAAGTTTTGTTCTGGAAAAAATTCGATTACGGGTGCAGATTACACGAGGGCGATATTGGCTTGCTTTTGAAAATTAATTGACGTGTCGCTGTTGGTATTTAAGGATTCAAGATTGTAGTTCAACAATGACGAGATGGAAAATATTGATATTTTGTGGTAAATATGAGATAGATTTTATTCTTTTGATTATAGAGGCAATTGATGACCAATGCAAAATTATCAACTGAAATGTGGTAATTATCTCTGCTATTGTCAAGAGAATGTCATGGAATTATGAAGGGTGTGCGACTTAGTGTAAGTGAATAATGGAAAGTTTTCAAGGGATGAATATCTTGCGGTAACAAAAACAAATGTAAGTATTATGCTCATACATAGAGTTAAACGTCTCCATGCCTAGCACGGAAGTCTGGACACAAACTGCCGTATATAGCTTGCAATGCATAGCATAAAAATAGCAGTTAGGTTTATAGGGTCACAGGATAAACCACAAAGTAATCCTTTGGGAAGCGCATAAGTGACCAAAGATATTCAACGGATCAAATATAAAGGAAGCTTTTCCATTGAAATAGGTTATAGGTGAGGTACTGAAAGCCAAGTGCAGGTAGTATTCTTAACTGAAATCCAAGTTGGGTAGTATCCTGAGATGTACGAGAAGGTTATCCCGAGTAGTGAGCTAGACATGGCAGGATGATGAACGAAGTAAAAGCATTACTGTTGAAGCTATGAGAAATACAATTGGCATCATTCTCAAGCAGAGAACTGCTTGGCATTCTAGTTGAGATCATCAAGTGAAGAAAAGGATCACATTGCCCCGTTTAAGTAAAGTAGTGCTAAAATTAAGGAACTGTCCTACAGAATATAGTAGACTGCAACATATTTACCCTGAACAATATCAAATGGAATTACGTCTCGTTACTGATCCACTGCAAAATTTCACTCAGGTGTTTCTTTTTTATGTCATTTTTAAAAATTTCATCTAGTTTCAGCTCACGAGCTGTGGCCATGCTGGGGCACCGCCATTTGGTGTTGCTACATGATTTTACTTCACGAATGCTTTTTAGCAATTGACAGTTGGTGCATGAGAGAGTTTGATGCAGCTGCCCTCATCTCCACCTCCTGTCGCAAAGTTGGTTCATCTGGGACACCTGACAGTAAAAGGTCTAGCTTTATTTTGAAGACACCGACATCCAACCCATGCAGGTCCTTCGGGAGGATAATAAAGAGCTGTGGACCTCTGAAGCTTAGGCTATTGCAGTATCTTGTCCTACATCTTGATGGCAAATTTTGAGATCTTGGCACCCAGTTCTAGTATTTTTATAACTCTCGATGACAAAGTTTGGGACAAATCTTTCCAGGATCTTCCAAATGTATATTCTGGCATATCTTTCTCGCCTACGCTCTAAGGAATAGAGTCGCAATCTCTTGAGTCTTTCCCAATAGCTTATATGCTGCATAGAGGCTATCTTTTTCGTGTAGCTTCGTTGGATTGCTTCAAGTTCTGAGATTAATTTGACACTGGTTGGTGACCATAGCTGAGAGCAATAGTCAAAGTGGTGTATATATATATATATATATATATATATTAAGGTATGTAGAAAAATACAACATGGACAAGAACGTATAACTCATAGAAGACGATACAATAACAAGGACAGGACATTCGAACCCTCAGTCTTCAGTCAAGAACCGGATCATCGTAGTAATTTCGGCTGATTAATCTTGAGATTACTAGATCACGGCCAGCCCTCCAAGAAAAACTAAGCTGGAAGCGTAGATTTCCTGGAAGAAGGATCGAATGCATACGAACACCAGGACAGTAAAAGGGACAGATATAAAAAAAACAAAAAACAATAATGGAATACAGAAGCATTAACGGTGAAAACAACAAGTGTCTTACGACTGATAACAAGCAAACAAATTTTTTCTCTGGCGCATTGGAAAAAGCCTTTATAGCGGCGGACGAGGAACAACGATGTTAACACGACAAAAGTCAGGAGCTGAAAGGCAGATTTCGGCCAACAGTCACGTGACAGAGAAGAGGGAAAAGAAAAGAAAGAGAGAGAGAGAAAAGGGGGACAAAACGCAACAAAGAGAGAGAGAGAGAGAGAAAGAAGGAATCAGAGAGGAGAAGGGATGGGTGTCGAAGAATGACCTGTGAGTGCAGAGCGAGACAAAGAATTAGGAGGGTAGTGGAAGACTAGACCAAAGGATCGGAGGAGAGAGAAGATGAATAGAGAGAAAGTAAAAATGAGAGAGAGAGGGAGACAAGAGAGAGTCGTACCAATATTAAGAATATGTGTTCACATTAATGATAAAGGGGGTACGGGGCGCCTGGAATATATGTTAAGGTATGTAGAAAAATACAACATGGACAAGAACGTATAACTCATAGAAGACGATACAATAAACAAGGACAGGACATTCGAACCCCTCAGTCTTCAGTCAAGAACCGGATCATCGTAGTAATTTCGGCTGATTAATCTTGAGATTACTAGATCACGGCCAGCCCTCCAAGAAAAACTAAGCTGGAAGCGTAGATTTCCTGGAAGAAGGATCGAATGCATACGAACACCAGGACAGTAAAAGGGACAGATATAAAAAAAACAAAAAACAATAATGGAATACAGAAGCATTAACGGTGAAAACAACAAGTGTCTTACGACTGATAACAAGCAAACAATTTTTTCTCTGGCGCATTGGAAAAAGCCTTTATAGCGGCGGACGAGGAACAACGATGTTAACACGACAAAAGTCAGGAGCTGAAAGGCAGATTTCGGCCAACAGTCACGTGACAGAGAAGAGGGAAAAGAAAAGAAAGAGAGAGAGAGAAAAGGGGGACAAAACGCAACAAAGAGAGAGAAGAGAGAGAAAGAAGGAATCAGAGAGGAGAAGGGATGGGTGTCGAAGAATGACCTGTGAGTGCAGAGCGAGACAAAGAATTAGGAGGGTAGTGGAAGACTAGACCAAAGGATCGGAGGAGAGAGAAGATGAATAGAGAGAAAGTAAAAATGAGAGAGAGAGGGAGACAAAGAGAGAGTCGTACCAATTATTAAGAATATGTGTTCACATTAATGATAAAGGGGGTACGGGGCGCCTGGAATATATGTTAAGGTATGTAGAAAAATACAACATGGACAAGAACGTATAACTCATAGAAGACGATACAATAAACAAGGACAGGACATTCGAACCCCTCAGTCTTCAGTCAAGAACCGGATCATCGTAGTAATTTCGGCTGATTAATCTTGAGATTACTAGATCACGGCCAGCCCTCCAAGAAAAACTAAGCTGGAAGCGTAGATTTCCTGGAAGAAGGATCGAATGCATACGAACACCAGGACAGTAAAAGGGACAGATATAAAAAAAACAAAAAACAATAATGGAATACAGAAGCATTAACGGTGAAAACAACAAGTGTCTTACGACTGATAACAAGCAAACAAATTTTTTCTCTGGCGCATTGGAAAAAGCCTTTATAGCGGCGGACGAGGAACAACGATGTTAACACGACAAAAGTCAGGAGCTGAAAGGCAGATTTCGGCCAACAGTCACGTGACAGAGAAGAGGGAAAAGAAAAGAAAGAGAGAGAGAGAAAAGGGGGACAAAACGCAACAAAGAGAGAGAAGAGAGAGAAAGAAGGAATCAGAGAGGAGAAGGGATGGGTGTCGAAGAATGACCTGTGAGTGCAGAGCGAGACAAAGAATTAGGAGGGTAGTGGAAGACTAGACCAAAGGATCGGAGGAGAGAGAAGATGAATAGAGAGAAAGTAAAAATGAGAGAGAGAGAGGGAGACAAGAGAGAGTCGTACCAATTATTAAGAATATGTGTTCACATTAATGATAAAGGGGGTACGGGGCGCCTGGAATATATGTTAAGGTATGTAGAAAAATACAACATGGACAAGAACGTATAACTCATAGAAGACGATACAATAAACAAGGACAGGACATTCGAACCCCTCAGTCTTCAGTCAAGAACCGGATCATCGTAGTAATACCACTTTGACTATTGCTCTCAACTATGGTCACCAACCAGTGTCAAATTAATCTCAGAACTTGAAGCAATCCAACGAAGCTACACGAAAAAGATAGCCTCTATGCAGCATATAAGCTATTGGGAAAGACTCATATATATATATATATATATATATATATATATATATATACCATTTTGTTTTGCAGCGCATCTCCCCTGTTTGTTGATTTTTGCGATTGTTGAAACGAAGAAACAGCCTGCTTCAGTGAAAATTTGCTTTCGGCTAGTGAAAACAGTAGCCGAAACACTTGTGACGTTTCAAAAAGTTTCTATGTGTAAAACATTTGTCACTTGAAATCCTTCCTCGTTCAGGACATTCATTCAGTCGACCTCCCGAACGAATGAAGGTATCGTGAAAATGGCGAATACTTTGAAGTCGAGGTAAGTGCAAACGTTTAAAACTAAGTGAATAAAACAATATTGCAAAATTCAGGTTTCTTTCAGATGTGCCTTCTTATACTTACATATATATGTATGTGTGTGCGCGCACACACACACACACATACACACGCGCACACATATATATATGTACACATGTGCGAGGACAGACGGCCTGCGCGCGTCGGTAATGTGGGAAAACTGGAGATATTTTAATTGTGATTGTATAATTCATGTTGATATTCATGAGTTACAGCTTAAAAAGAAATTATTCCCTGGCCAATAAGTTAAGCACACGGTCCAAATGAATAATAAGTTTCTTCCAAGCAAAGTTCTCAGTTTGCCGTCACTTCAAATAATACACTGTTTTTCACCGAAATATTGAATTCATGACGTATTCTAAGAAATTATCTTACCTGACATAATTCTGTTCCTTTTAATGATATCCCAGGTCATATTTGCAGAATCAGTATGTATTCCCCTAAAATGTTAAACTTATCAAATCTGATCTAATCAACACATAAGTTTTTTCGGTAGAGTTACATGCAATCACGCAAAGTATATTATTACCACCACACCAGAAAGAGAACACGGAAGATCTGCAAAAGTAGCTCGCACTGTTCAAACAAGATAGGCTTCCGAAAAATGGCTTTAATTGTCACACCCACAGATACAGAAACAAAGGGCAAAACAATTAAGCCATTAGCATGACATACGGAAGAATATGCCCTATCTCATAAAGTGTTTTAACGGTACTGAAACATCTAAGGCGACGAGCTGGCAGAATGTTAGCACGCCGGGCGAAATGCCTAGCAGTATTTTGTCTGCCGTTACGTTCTGAGTTCAAATTCCGCCGAGATCAACTTTGCCTTTCATCCTTTCGGGGTCGAAAAAATAAGTACCAGTTACGCACTGGGTCGATGTAATCGACTTAATCCGTCTGTCTGTCCTTATTGTCCTCTCTGTGTTTAGTCTCTTGTGGGTAGTAAAGAAATAGGTACTGAAACATCTAAGGCGGCGAGCTGGCAGAAATGTTAGCACACCGGCCAAATGCGTAGTCGTATTTTGTCTGCCGTTACGTTCTGAGTTCAAATTCCGCCGAGGTCAACTTTGCCTTTCATCCTTTCGGAGTCGATTAAATAAGTACCAGTTATGCAATGGGGTCGATGTAATCGACTTAATCTGTTTGTCTGTCCTTACTGCCCTCTCTGTGTTTAGTCCCTTGTGGGTAGTAAAGAAATAGGTACTGAAGCATCTAAACTTTTAACTTATCTCAATTAACAATCGAAACAATTCCATATAATGGCTGAAGTATATGAGTTTTATTCATCAATATCTGCATACCACAATGCTAGACAGAGAAACCATGCCCATCATCAATACATACGAAAGAGTAACAAGTGCAGGACAGACATCTCGACACGGACAGAATTTAAGGCCTAGGTGGTGTGAACATAACTTATATGGAAATCATTTCTAATTCTGTCAAGATCTCTGACAATTGTGGCTTTCCAATTAAATCGGTGCAAGAGTTCATAGAGCACACGACCTCCATTAAAAGATCAAAGACAATTTATCGAGCGTAGCTTTTGTAGCTTCTGTGATAATAATGAATGCCTTGCCCTTTGTGCTTGATTTCAAACGTGTGTGAAAAACTCATACATAACTCAATATATAAAGCCACAAATTTAAATATATTGGAAGACAAATACCCAGTCTTCATGACAAGATGCTAACCTATATGTTCTCAAGAATTTCCATGTTCAATAACCGACAAAATTATATGGATGTTACACAACGAATCAAGAACTGTGTATTTATAGGGAAAATATAAAGAGCATATCTGATTAAGAAATCAGCCGCAAGCTTAGTACATATTCCAGGCATGCATACAGCTGCGACATATAAGTCTGTTCCATAGTATCTTGTCATACTCGTTAAGAAAATCATCCCAAACAGGAAGAAGTCCTGCCGGGCTTTTTACACTCACCTGAAAATGAAAAATATGCGATGTTCAATTTATATAAAAAGACCAGTTTTTTTTATCACTAAGTCGACGTGGTCATCTATAGTTGTACAAACACACATCCACACGCATACCCACACACATACATACACAGACAACCACATATACAGAGCGAGAGACAGATATATATATATATATATATATATATATATTCATTCCTTTCTCTCTCTCTCCTTATATATATATATATATATATATACACACACACATATATATATGTATATATACTTATTCATATACACACACATATATATACATATATACATCTATAATATACATATATTTATTTATATACATATATATATATATATATACAATACATACAAGCATACATACTCACACACACACACACAAACACATATGAATTAGTTAGATAGACAGATATATACATACATAAAACACACATTTACATATATGTAGGCACGTGTGTTTGTGTATTACATATTTGCTATAACATTTTTGTTCCAAGAGCTGTAGATAGTTATATATTTCATTGAATGACATATGTAGAAAGTTGTGAATATTGAACGCCTTAATACTGCGTGTACATGAATAAAATATTAGATAATAACGCTAATCTACAGGGGCAGAAATTAATGCTAAATAGTTTCGTTTCTGTTTCATTTGATGTTCAATGCGGCGATTTACGATAATGTAGGAGTGATATTAAGTTTCGTATTAATAGGATTAGAATCAAATAAACTGATGTCGCGGTTCTGCTGAGTATAGAATTCAAAGAATATGTTTGTTGCTTGGCTATTAAAATGCGTATTAGAATGTGTATGAGTAGATTAATGTAAGGGAGAGAAAAGACATAATTTCACTTTACAATACTTAGGAATTCAGTATCTTATAATGTGAGGCAATAATAGCGGAATTGCTTCCAAACCCATTTTCTATTGATACAAGTTTAATGTAATATCCAGTCACATTAGGCTTCAAATTGGCCATTTCCTACATTTTATAAACATCATTGTTTATTAAGATATCTCGTTCAGAGCTCAGCTAATAAGGAATATATACATAAGAAGCTACTCGCCAGATTTTTATATTTTCTACTGTGCTTCCACGCTTTTTCCAATAACTAAATTTTACCTGATCAATACGTCTGAGAATTTGGTTCTTGTGTGATTTATTTAATGCGTTTCTTAATTTGTGGGAAAATCTCGAATGAATGCTCTTCAGATGTTCAGACGTAATACAACAGATACCAGTTCTTAGATAATTTATAAGTAAGTACATCATTAGTTGCCTATTCACCTCCAAGGGCAATAAATCAATAATTCATATATTCATTATAATTATATTTTTAAACTGATATATTTGGGCATAACAACTGTGTAGACATAGTTCTTTATAAAGTTTCATTATTGAAATCTGCATTTTGCAGCTGATAGTTTGCTTATTTTTATGTTAAGTAATCAATATATTACAAGTCCGGTGCATAATTAATGTATACACAGTAAAAGTATTCCGCTATAACTTTTAACAGATTGTTAATACACTTCCATGCTTTGTCGAAAAGATAACAAATTATAAATTAAATTAACAAATTATAGAAATAAAAATAATGAATTTTTTTTGATGTGCAGATATCCCTTTTCTCGAAATCAGTGCCGTAGAGGGAAATAATTGAATTCATTTCATAATGCGCCAAAATGAAGATATGCAGCAAGGGACGATGATGAAAATTTTGGAATGGTTTTACTGAGGTAGAATATGAAGAGCATCATATCGTGTGTATCGTTATATTACAAATAAGATGACAACAAACAGAAACCGCCCTAATAGAAGAAGTCTTTATAGAAGTCACAAATTATTTAACAGTAAAATTCACTCTATGGCCTGGGAAACACGTTGTCCCAAATTTCATATTATAGATAAATTCGCTTCACACTTTATTTATTATATAATCACTACATTATGACAGAATATTGAATCACATTGTATAATATCGTAGGGAGAGCAAGCATTTGATTTGCGGATACCATCACAATAACAAGTGTTCGCAGTTAACCGTAAGATAGAAGCGAGCCTTTAAAAATAAGCTTGCTACAAATTCTTCTACAACAACAAAATTTATAGACTCATTTTTCTTTTCACCAAAAGTTGTGATATAACAAGTGTAGCAAATTATAGAGGAATTACTCTGGTCCCAACTGCAGCAGATGTTTGTAACAAACTTCTGCTTAATAGGATTGTGCCTATGCTCGATCCCCTTCTTCGTAAGAATCAGGATATATTGAAAACGGGCCGGTCAACAACTACTCAAATTCTGTCCATCCATCGCATACTGGAAGGAATGAAAATGTTTAACAATCTGATTTGTCGACTTTTGCAAAGCTTTTGATTCCATCAGCTGAGGAATTCTTGCACTCCACGGTATTCCTCCCAGGATTGCTGATGCTGCCAGAGCGCTGTACATAAACACCACTGCCTCAGTTACATCTCCTGACGGAGAGAGTAATTTCTTTGAAGTTGAAGCAGGTGTTCTGCAGGGTGACACACTCGCTGCCCTCTTATTCATTTTTGTTTTCGGCTATGTTCTAATCATTTCGTTAGACAGTATGGATGAAAAGGGACTCCTTTTGAACACCCATTAGAGCAGTCGACATTGTGCACAATATTTAATTGATTTTGACTTTGCTGACGATCTTGCCTTTATATCCCATTGTATTAATGATGTAGAATCTTTGTTACAAGCACTGGAAAAAGCAGCAAATCAGGTCGGCCTTTACTGTAACGAGAGTAAGATAGAATTTACCACGAGTTTATCAAGACCTCCTCCTAGTTAACTGAACATAAATGGCTCAATAATATATCAATCAAAAACTTTGACGATTTTAAATATCTTGTATCACACATAGTAGACTCCGAAAAGGACTTTCGCATCAACAATGCTCTTGCTTGGGATACATGTAACAGACTTGATAAGATCTGACATTCCATCCACGTTAAAAGTTAAAATATTTACAACACTGATTGAGCTGATCCTTATCTCTGTATCAGAGATCTGGACCTTATCGGCTCTCTTAGAAAAACAAGTAGATGTAACATATATGAACCTGCTCAGAAAGATACAATACAACATTCGGAGATCACGCCCAACACTTAGTAACAACTACGGAATTACGATACAAATATCCCTCAAGCTGAAATCAGAAACGGCTTCAATATGCTGGCCCCTGTCATCGAACTAAGAAAGAGGTTATTTCATCTCTGATCCTATGGCATCCCTCTGTATTTTTATCTCCAGGAAACTGACATTTCCAGATACTATATCTCGGGACTCAGGGCTGGATATAAGAGATCTGAACACAGCATTGCAGACTGTGTGGTGGGGAAAGGGATTGTCAATGGAGTTCCGACCAGTCTTAAGTTGGTTGAAGGATGATGATGATAGATTCATGCCCATGTAAGCAGTATATCAAAAGCTAAAAACATCTTTCATTTTTTGTCATAGTTTGACGTCGTAAAATTTAGGAGATGTGTTGTTCGATTACATTGACCCCAGCTCATGCTTTTTTTTTGACAGAGGGAAGAAAAAAAGGGATTTAAGCACAGAATGTATAGATATATGATTAAAAGTTTCCGGTAATTTGCAATGTTTGTAACTTATGTACAAATGAAGAACAATCTTTGGAAGGGATTAGCTGTATAAATGAAACCATGTATGTGAGAGGCAGATTAAAACCTATAATTTTATTGAGAAAGAAATGAGGAAACTGTAAGGTAACCTTTGTGAGATTTCAACTTAATATGTAGTCCAACAAAAGATATTACAAATCATATTTTTCGATGCGCTGACAATTCTCAAATCCAATATCAATAAATGCTTCCAGTTTGGCCTATCAGTATCCACTCAGGGCAAATATATCATTTTAGAACAAAAGGGACATTTTAGTTTAGGTCATTTGCGTTTCAATAGCAAAACAAAAGAAGAGAAAAATAATTATATTATAATAAAATGGACTGAAATTAAATTATGAAAAATGTATTGGTATAATATAAGATGGAATATGTATAATTGCCCGAAACGTGGCCTAAATACCCTCGTGTAGTACTGCATCACACGTTAAGTCATTTGATGCTGTATATCTGAAAAATTCTAGTAAGTCACCTACGGTTATTGCGTCTTCTCAGAACACGAGATTCGTTAAGCATTGAAACCAAATCACGCTTGCATCTGTTACTGATCGTGTGTGACTAAATTCAGACATTCTTTCGCTTTTTAGATATATGCTGGTTTTCGGTTTGAACTCATTTAATTTTGTCGACCCTTAAAAGTTACATTACATGGCATTGTCTCTCTAACAATATATTTCTTTCTGTTTTATTTCTTCGTTTTCTATTATTTTTTTATCCTACTGTTTCACACAGCGGAGCGTAGAAGAAAGGAACGTCTACTTTCTGATTTTCATTTTTCTATAAGTGAGCTTTATGTAGTTTGATTGTTTCATATTCAATATTCCCTCTGGTTGTTCTAATATATTATACGTAATATCATTTGTGACGAATACAATTTACGGATGTTACTTGAAGCTGCATCGAAATTTCTAAAATTACAGAGGGCTCTCTAAATGTGTTTGAAGAATCATGTTTATATCAAGTGTCTACGACCATTAGAGTAAGCTTCAAATTTGCATGAAATGAAGAATTAGGTTGATGAAAAAATTATCGCTTGGTCAAGTTTACATACGCTGCATATTATATGCGTATCCATGATTTTCTCTAATATAAATAGCTGTGAATTCTATATTTTTGATATCCTTAGTAGAACCTATAGAATTTCAAAATTCGAATCTGCTATGCACACGATCTTCGCAACTACTACGTAATCGAAAAAGTTCTCATTAGTCTCTCTCAGTATCATTTTTTTACTTTTCGAGCAGGATTATATGTTATCAACCGTGAAATGACTCACTGAAAACTTGGCTTTTGTCTTTTATGTAATCAACAAAAACATTTAGGGCACTTTTTAAACAAATAGATAACATTTTATCCTGAAACATGAAGATAGCAATTTGTCTTGAAACACAAAGATAACATATTATCTTGAAACATAAATATACCACTATATTTTTAAACATAATGTTAACCCTCATCTTGAAACAAAGATAACACCTTATCTTGAAAGCAGCTGACAAAACACACCAAAACTGTAGCGGAATATAGCGACCGACAGTAATGACACAAAACCACAATCTTACAATCAGAGAAACTTTATAGGAAAGAACAATGCCTAGCCATAAATATATGGAGATATAATGAAAAGCAATACCCTATACTAGTGCGGATACTCCAGGAGGACGTTACATTTGGCTACGTCATGAACATCGTGACGACTCGTCATGAATGTGAAAGGGCCTTGTAATGGGTGTGAAAGTGAGTCGTCATGTGTGGGAGAGAAATAAATGAGGATATAGATTTTACAGACAGCATAATGGTCTGCAGTGCCATGTGCCAATAATTATACGTGAAACTGGTTGAAAGACGTGTGAAGTATAAGATACCAGTTTCTATGACAAAGTTCTTGCGATTATCATGGGATGCACGCCTCTGTGATGCAAGTATGAGAAAAGGAATCAAAACCTTCAATTACCATTTTCAAAATAACGATGAATTTGTATGATTAACATAATGGATATCGTAATTGTTTTCAGCCAAAGCCTTGCACAAAAACATCGATAAACGTCGAAGCTCTACAACAGAACATCAGGAATCTGCAAGGTGTAGACACGGGAGGCTTCACAAAACGTCTAGACAGTTTTTTTTGTCTGCAAAACAGGATGAACCCATATCACGGCTGAAGGTAGTAAATGCGATACACCTGCTTGGCCTCAGGCTCTGACTGAAAGCCATAGAAGATAATGGATAAAGGATAATCTGATGAAATATAAGTAATTTCAAATTCAAATAGCGCAAAGTAGTTAATGAAAAATAAGAAGCTATATGCATTCTTTTGGCTGCTAATTATGGAAGAAAGGAAAATGATTTAAAGAAACACGCGTACAAACATGCACACAACTACACGCAACACACAAAGAAAACACACATACGCACACATAAACAACGCACATATACACAGGGAGGGCATACCGTCTAAATAGATGGGAAATGAGGATATTATCCGGGCCCATCGTTCCACAGAGGTTAGTCCATTTGATTTCATTTCCTGGGGTATCCTAATGTAAAATGTGCATTCAATGGAAATCATGGGAATGAACCATGTGATAGATTGCATTACCCGCGCAAAAACACATACACATTCGCACACACATATACAATCCAAATTTACAGAAAACAAAAGACAAAGACAGTTGAAGGAAAAACAAGCAAGTAGTTTAACGCTCGTGTAAAATGGGAAAGTCTTTGACGTAGAGCCTAAGCTCTTCTACAGAAACGGTTAGGAGTAAAACCGAAAGCGGAAAGAGAAAAAGATGTGTATGGGATTCATGGTTCAACATCGATCATATACGGAGGTGAGAGTTCGAATCCCACCGCTGCCAAGGTATCATTTTTAGGCGCAGAAGTGGCTGTGCGATAAGTAGCTTGCTTACCAAACATATGGTTCCGGGTTCAGTCCCACTGCGTGGCACCTTCGGCAAGTGTCTTCTACTAAAGCCTCGGGCCGACCAAAGCCTTTGGGTGGATTTGGTGGAGGGAAATTGAAAAATGCCCGTCGTATATATGTATATATATATATGTATATATATATATATATATATATATTATATATATATATATATATATATATATATATATATATATATAATGATAATAATTGAGGGAATATTATTCCTAACTTACAGGGAAAAATTCAATTTAAAAATATTAATCAAATTTCACAAAATATAATGTATATATAAAAATTAGAAAAAAACACCTTTTATCAATTTAAAATGAACAATTAAATTACACCATCTAGAAAATTACATATAAGAGAAATATTAAAAATAAAATACTAATAATATACCGATGATTAAGTAACTTGCAAAATAATAATAATAACGTATATGTGTGTGTGTGTGTGTTTGTGCGTCTGTGTTTGTCCCCCAAACATTACCTGACTACTATGTAACTGAATGACACTCTAATTATTCCTGCTCTAGGTTCTGGGGTTTTACTGCTCCGTTTTAGGGCTTCCCTTCCTCTTCCATATCTTCGTATTTTTCTGTTCTTATGTGTATCTCTTTCCCTGTACCGAAACACACTAACATCACAAACTATATCTCTCCACAACATACATCATAAATATATCATGATAATTTGATTTCGAACAATTCTCTAGCTTATCTATTTCATGATATTTTCCCTTTCAGTTGTTACTGACTAATACCGTTTTATGGTCAAATACATGAATTTCGGTAACAATGGTTTTGCCCGCACTGGATGACCCACCACCAGTATACAACTAAAACTGTTTTCCTGCATGCAGTCCTGTCCACTCTTTCTTCTTCTTATAATAATAATAATAATAACAATAATAATAATAATAATAATAATAATAATAATAATAATAATTATTATTATTATTATTATTATTATCATTATTATTATTATTATTATCATTATTATTATTATTATCATTATTATTATTATTATTATTATTATTATTATTATCATCATCATCATTATCATCATTATTATTATTATTATTATTATTATTATTATTATTATACGCTGCTCTTCTTCCCGTTCACCTCCATGTACTTCACTTTCGTCTCTCCTGATCGTTTTCCTCCCCTTCCTTCCTTTTCTCCTCCCTATTACTATACGTATTAACCCTCATGATTTCACACTCTCCGCATAATATCTAACCCAAATGCACAACCCGCATCCACCTTTTCAATCTTTTCTTTTTTTTATTTCCGCCCGATATGTATGTAGACAGAAAGTCTAAAAGACGCACATTGTAATAGCACACCTTTGATGCAAGTCTAATGAAGTGCCTCTCCAATTCTCCCTGATTTTTCATTTAGAATTTTCACATAAACAGGCATTGCAAATGGAGATGATGCGGAAATATTTGTAACTTATAACTAAAAATTTGTTATATAATTTTCTTTGTTGTCTTCTTTTTATTGGATTATACACATATGATCGATGCCCATATACGTTTTCCAATTTAATGTTCTACTGATGTGCAGAGTACCTCACCAAATTACAAGAGAATCATACGTGCGTACGATATTCATAAAATATGTTATGGAAAAAATAATTCTAAGTAATGTAAATAGATATACACACCACAACATTGAATTTCGTTTGAAAAGATTGAAGATTTAAAACAAGAAAAACTCTTGAATTCTCTTTCCTGAAATTGCATATTCTTGGAAGGACAACAATTAAGGTTTATTATTTTAACTATCTACACAGTCAACTGCGCTAATCACATCAGTATCAAATCAGATCTGTTTAACTAACATAGCAAATTTATATTTCACTGAGAAACAATAGCACTGCTCCTGTATATATCGAAACAAGTAAAGGTACATCATCGACAAACAATAGAAATTAACTAGGCAGAGTATGACGCAAATTATGATTTAATAGTAACTCAATGAGTAAATTATTTCTATACTTTATATGTATATTCTAGCTATTAACACGAGATAGACTTCTTTTATTAAAATTGATACTTAAACATAGTGAATGTGATTTTTCTATGTAATCGTTAAAATATCTGTTCATTCTAGTTATTGATTTTTTGCCATGAATAAAATTTCGCATAATTACACTTTTATATTACTCGTTTAATATTTCAGTATATTACTAAACGTAATGGCAGTGTTAATGTATAATGCGTGTAATTATTGTGATTAGTGTTAAAATACTATTTAGTAAGACGTTTAAATCAAGTGATAGGGAAAGCGAATGAAGTCTATAGATTCCTTGAGTGATGTAGTTATATTCACCTCTGTCTCTATTATTAAGAAACAGGTAATTGGTCTAAGTCTTAATAAATGCCATGTGCTGCCAACTAAAACTACAGTATTCGAAATCAATTATTATGTAACAAAACTGAATGGTAGTCAAAATGATTTAACTCGACAAAAATATGTGGCATAATTTTAGATAGAACGCAAACAATTATTTAATAACAAAGCAAATTTGACTAAAATCGCATCATTAATAGCGTTTGCTGGCACAGGCGCGCAAGTTTAGATTGTATATGTTTCACTGTTTATTTTTTACAGACATCCTCTACATATTCAAATGATGAAGTATGTTTGTCAAAAACTAGTGTCCTATGAAATAGTTTAGATTGATCAAATGCATTAAAGAAGGTTCATGAGCAACATTACCTTTGCTATTTTTATAGGTATAATTGCATCCTTAACGGTTTCTGAGCGACTGAGTGATATCCTGCAAACGATGAAGCAGAAAGATGCAGGAAAACGTCTCCTATGTTTCCATGGCTCTACTCAGATCTGAAGCTAATGTGTGTATTTCCAGAAGTCTAAGAGGATAACATTGTCCTGGGACTCTTCTCTCAGCGAATGATCTTCTCACGTCCAATTACATTTGAACATGTTAAACATGACCTTATAGGAATATATTTTATTCATTGCTTCTCCGCGCGGTGTTAGTAATTTAAACAATGTTACAATACACTTTTTTCGTGTATGCCTATCAGTTCAGACGAATCTGCGTGTGAAGGCCGTGAATAGGAAACTGATTATTGAACCCGTTCATTAAGTATTCTATAATGAAATACAAAGCGAAAATTTGCAGGTTCAGTGTTGGTAATGTTTTTTAATGGTTGAAACAAATTAGCAATTACAGATAATTAATTATGCTTTCCAAACGTATTTTTATATTTTATTTTATAATTTATAGAAAACAAAATAATGTGATTATTGATAAATTTATGTTTAAACACTGCGTCAAGAATACTGATGCTTATTAATTGTTCACGGGGAACAGTATTTCACAGGTAGAAACACTGAATTTTATAATATACCTGTTTCGTTGATCGCACCAACAAATCTTATAATTGACACCTCGTGCAACAAAATTTTACACAAGTTTTCAAAAGTCTTAAACACTTATGGCGTGCAAATTAGAAGCTCCATATTTCTCTAACAACTAAGGTTGCTGTGCTTATAATTAGATTTGCTAATTGTTTCCGAGAGTAGGTTAAATGATGTTAAAGATCTAATCAAACCGCAATAGGGTTATTTTTTTTCTTTGCTCTACGAATTTTGTCTCGACGAAAATTTTGGCATTATATTACAAAAATACAATATTTACTAGAAGGTAACGCTTTTCCTGTTACTGAATGGCTAATGTGCGTCTTCAAGGCTTCGGTCATGCTAGTTTCAACACATAGTTTCCGATCAAAATGGTTGCGGTGAAAGTAGAACTAATCTCTATCTATCTATCTATCTATCTATCTATCTATCTATCTATCTATCTATCTATCTATCTATCTATCTATCTATCTATCTATCTATCTAAATATTCATACATACATGTGTGTGTATGTGTTTGTGTGCAAGTATATATATATAATAGAAAAAATTGAAGTCAACACGAAGGAGTATATTTCAATATTTATTTTTTAATCTCTACAATTGTTTCCACGCAAGGTAGTTACTTGTCCAGGTGTGTAGGTACTTGCTTATGCAAATCTTTCCCAGCATTATAAGAACTAGTGGTGTTTCCTCAGGTAATATGTAAATCTTTTATCCGTATGTTTAAAATCCTCGTCTTCAAGAACATTCGCTCGGTCTGGCCTTAATTTAGTAGTACCCTATTCTTTTGTCTCCGAATTTTCAATTTTGTTCAAATATCTATTCACACACAGTTGCCTAAATTTAAACCTGGAAGTACGTAAAATAGCACTTCTGGATAGCACAGGGCAATTCTGAATGTAGAAGAGCATTATACCGTAATCGCCTACGTTTTTAACAAAATACAACTACGTTCTTAAAGAAAGTATACCATAACTATGTATGTATGTAAGTATGTATATGTATGTATGTATTTATGTATGTATGTATATATGTATGTATATATATGTATGTATAGAGACAGCCCCTATACGTGGCCTTCATCGACCTGGCTAAGGCGTTCGACTCAGTCAGCAGGGAGGGGCTGTTTGCGCTCCTGGGTAGGATAGGTTGCCCTCCCAGACTGCTGAAACTCATCACCTCCTTTCACGACGGTATGCAGGGAACAGTGCAGTTTGACGGATCGCCCTCGGAGCTGTTCCCCATCCAGAGTGGAGTGAAACAGGGTTGCGTTCTGGCGCCGACGCTCTTCGGAATTTTCTTCTCCCTTGTCCTGTCCTATGCCTTCAGAACGTCCGACGACGGAGTGTTCCTCCACACCAGGGCTGATGGTGGATTGTTCAATCTTGCGCGCCTCAGAGCTAAGACCAAAGTCCGTCAGGTGCTGATCAGAGAGATCCTCTTTGCTGACGATGCCGCCCTAACATCACACAACCAGCCGGGTCTCCAGAGGCTGGTCAGCTCCCTGGCGGATGCCTGCTAAGAGTTCGGCCTTACCATCGGCCTGAAAAAGACAGAGATCATGGGCCAGGACGTCGGAGGGGTCCCCAGCATCAGTGTCGGCGACCACAGCTTGCAGGTGGTGAACGAGTCCACTTACCTGGGATCGACGGTCTCCAGCAGCCTGTCCCTCGAGCCGGAGCTGAACAGACGGATTGGGAATGCTGCTGCTGCCATGGCTAAGCTTTCCAGGAGAGTGTGGGAAAACGACATGCTCACAATAACCACCAAGATCGCAGTGTACTGAGCCTGCGTGCTGAGCACCCTACTCTACGGCAGCGAGAGCTAGACAACATACACCCGGCAAGAATGCCGCCTCAGCGGCTTCCACATGCGGTGTCTTCGACGGATCCTTGGCATCTCCTGGAAGGATCGAGTACCAAACGGAGTCATCCTAGAACAGATTAATATGCCAAGCATGCATGCCCTCCTCGTGCGGAGACTACTGCGCTGGCTCGGACACGTCTGCCGCATGCAGGACGGTCGCATGCCTAAAGACATCCTGTACAGCGAACTCACCACGGGATCCCGACCCAAGGGACGTCCACAGCTACGATACAGGGATGTGTGCAAGCGCGACCTGAGGAATGCCAACATCTGTGTGGACACGTGGGAGGTAACAGCTGCTGACCGCTCTGCCTGGCGTCGGACAGTGAGGAAAGGCGTTTC
>NC_043001.1:7687337-7689837 GCF_006345805.1 Octopus sinensis | reverse complement strand
ACGCACACACATGGGTACGTACGTATGCATTCCCGACATTATACCGTTGTATGTATGGATCATGTGTTCCCGTTATTTTTTCACAATTCCCCCGCAATCAATTATTTCCACTAACAAAGAACTCTTTTCAATGGAAACTACTCAACATCGACGTGAGAGTCATGTCTAGAGGAATGTATTATGCTTTTATCTTTTGACAAATCAAAGGATTTATTGTGTGTACAGCCTTCAGAAATCGTGGTTTATAGGTGAGACTATTCCTGAAACAGCATCGAAAGTGATTGATTTTACTTCGTCTGTGCATTTGACAAAAACAAATTCAAAACAAATGCCTTACAGTCTAACCAAATTTAAATAAAAAAACATTCGATTAGTTAGTTCGATATATAACCAGTTAACTAATAAGAGAGGAGTAGTATTGAACCAGTGCTTGTGTTAATAATGGTTTCAAATTTTGCCACAATGGCAGATATTTTAAGGGAGGTGAAGAGTCGATTACATTAACCACAGTCTTCAACTGGTACTTATTTCATTGATCCCGGAAAGAAGAAGGGCGAAGTCGACCCCGGCCGAATTTGAGAACGGAGCGACGAGCGAAATACCTCTAAACATATCGTCCAACGTGCTAACGATTTTGCCAGTTCACCCCCTTCTTGTGCGTGTGTAAATAACGTAGATATAATGACTCTCTCTAGACACAACAAGTTACATTTTCCTACTCCCCACGAATTGGTTTCATACCTTATTTCCAGAAGTTTATTGATGTAACGTTCAGCCACATTGTTTGGGGGTGGACGGACTAAGAATTGGAGAGGCTGACAAATTTTCTCATTAAAGTTTCTCATCATTTATTCCACGAATATTCTGCCATATTCTATATATATATATATATATATAGATATATATATATATATATATATATATATAAATATATATATAAATATGTGGGTTTACAGTTACATACCCATGTGTGTATACAAATGTGCTTGGGGGCGATCTGATTTTATTTAGCGAATTATTTCACACTAATACTGAAAAAAGTAGCGGGTTGATTTTTACCATTTTTGCTTTTGGAACTGAATTATATCCACAAATATACATAAGTACGAATGTACGAATAGATGTACGTATCCATGAATATATATTCATACACACACGAACACACAGACACAACTATATACATACACATGTACATGTGTATGTATATATTTGTGTAAGCATATGTATTCATGTATACACATACAGACCAATCTGCAGCAGTAAATAAACTGTAAGTATGGATGTCATTGAATGTGTGCAGCTGTATGTTTGCATTATGCATACGTAAACAAATGTATATTTGCGCATATATCCCAGTTTATACCCAGCTTTTCAAAGCACAAATGTAGGAGGTTGTTGTGTGCATAACACAAAGTGCATGCATTTTCTTGTAATGGTGTTCTTTACAACAACAGCTAACACGCTTTTATTTTCCTTCATATTTTGTGTCCATTATTCTCCGGTGGTATTCATGCTATCCTTTCTACTCATGCACATTGTACTAGATACCTGAATGGCGAATTCACGTGCGCGGCAAAATTCAGAACCATCTGGAATAAAACATTTCTTTAGTGAATATGATTGCTTATTTCACATGGAAGCCAGTTTATGATTAATGATGGAAAGCGAAGTAATCCTACATTCGATAAATAAAACTATTGTGATGAATGTTCTATTCTTTTCATATATTACCAGGGGCACAGGACTGTGCACGAGTGTGTTGCTGTGTGTGTATGTGTTCGCGTGTGTGTGCGTGTGCGTCAGTGTCTGTGGCTGAGATTACGTGTTTTTTTTTTTATTATAGATGATAAATTAATATCCATACATGCAATCTCAAAAAGAAAAAAATGAAAATAAACATGGCGTAAAATAAGTCTCACAACGCTCACGGCTGGAATGGTTTTCAATACATCTCTGCATGACGAGGACTGATATCTGGCAATGTGACATCAATTCCTGTTACTGAAACAGACGAACAATATCTCCCTCACTCGATGTTATACGTGAAGTGACGATGTAATGTGCAAGAGCATTGTATAAAACTTTTGATATCAATGATATCAATGTATAGACCATATCATGTCAATATGCAACACATCTTAGAATACATATATGCATGTATGTATATCTGCATGTGTGCGTATGCGTGGGTATATACACACACACACACACACACACACACACATATATATATATATATACATATTTGCACGCGGACACACACATACACAGACACGCACACACACACACACACACACACATATATATATATATAACTGGATGGACTAAGTAAAGGAAGGGGACACACACGTAGAGGGAACATGTCACTGAAGAGGTTACACATGGGCGACGAAAAAATACCGGACAATGGATATGAGTTAGAATAAAAACAGTAATGAAAGAGTGAGGAATGATATATATCGCGTCTTTATTTGCACCCCAACCACCCAAAGAAATGACC
>NC_043001.1:7659837-7674837 GCF_006345805.1 Octopus sinensis | reverse complement strand
CGTATGTTCGATGCAAGGACAAACTTTGAAAATCTTAGTATACACTGCGTAGTGACATTAGTATATTTTTTTTTCGTCTAGTGTTAAAGATAAGTACGAAAACAAAACAAAGAAATCTAAAGAATGGTAATGTATCACGGCATGTAGCTATTGGAAACGTTTCTTATGATACGCTTTCAAATCAATTCTCCTTTGTTTTGCACAGCGCATCATTGGCTGGAGTTTCTTTTATTTTTCTGTTTATCTTTTTTTTCGGGTTTGTTTCAATGAGTACCTACACAAATGAATGCTCTTAGCTAATGTATATTCCCAAGAGGTTTTTTATTTTCTTTGGCAGCATTATATATATTTTAAGAAACATACTTATTCAACATAAGTTCGATCAGTCAAGAAGAAAGCAAATCACTATTCTTGCTTTGTTGCGTCTTACTAATTAACAGATCAATGTGTTTGTCTTATAATTTGGCACTTAGGTACAAACACGGATATAAACACCCGCACAGAAAGACGCATCCGTACGTAGAATACTTTTATGCTTACATACGCGCACACACACAGACACACACGCACACACACACACAAATAAACACACTCAAATGCACTGAAACACACACAAGCACACACACACACACACATACACACACACATACACACACACACACACACAAATAAACACACTTACATGCACTGAAACACACACACGCACATATGTATGCTAAGATTTGTTTTCACTATTTACTTGAAATCATTTTCTGTCCCCCACTGTTACATTGTGGAAGTAATTACAGTTTTATCAATATTAAACTAAGAAGGTTCGATTCCTGTGGTAGTTTAAGATTTTCTAGACTCTTTATTCCTTCATGTGTATTAATCTTCCCCACAAATCATTGTTGTCGGTTGAAATTACATATGGAACGTTATATTATATAATGTTGTTTTCACCACTCTACAACATGTTTATAGTTTCTTGAAGTCCTTTAAGTACAGCACATATGAGAGGCAAGTTACCTCTTCATAGATAGTCAGACGTATTAATATATTTAAATTTACCAGTAGGAGTGGCTGTGTGGTAAGTATCTTGCTTACCAACCACATGATTCCAGGTTCCGTCCCACTGCGTGGCACCTTGGGCAAGTGTCTTCTACTATAGCCTCGGGCCGACCAAAGCCTTGTGAGGGGATTTGGTAGACGGAAACTGAAAGAAGCCCATCGTATATATGTATATGTATATATATTAAACGGCAGTGCATCAGCATGGCCACAGATCTGAGCTGAAACTAGAAGACAGAGAAAAAAATTGAAATTTAATGATTAAGAAAAAAAAGATAGATAAGAAATTGTGTTGTATTATAGAGTTAAACATTGTAAAATATAAGCAGGATGAAATCGCCGGAATGATACTGTCCAATAGTATAATAAGAAACTAAAAAAATTCTTACAATTCTCAATAATTATTAAGGAACAAAGACATCAAGCTCTACTTCCAATGGCATACATGTGGAACATATGTGCTTAATTTCGGCTCATGACCAGATAATCTCTTATATAAATATTCATTTTGAAATTGTTGCTTGCCATTTTCATCATCATCATCATCATCATCATCATCATCATTATTTAGCGTCCGTTTTCTATGGTTGCATGGTTTGGACGGTTCAACTGGGGTCTGGGAAGCCAGAAGGCTTCACCAGGCCCAGTCTGATCTGGCAATGTTTCTACGGATGGATGCCCTTCCTAACGCCAACCACTTCGTGAGTGTAGTGGGTCCTTTATACGTACCACCGGCACAGGGGCCAGACGAGGCTGGCAAACGGCCACGATCGGATGGTGCTTTTTACGTGCCACCGGCACGGGGGCCAGGCGTGGCTGGCAACGGCCACGAACGGATGGTGATTTTTACGTGCCACCTGCACAAGGCCAGTCTGGTGGTTCACTGGCTAATAGACTTGGAATATTCAGGTGTGGCATAGATTCCGTTTACCTTTCTGGTGTAATGTTCTAAAGCTATATACACGATGAATTGGCTCTTCGATTCTTATCACGCCATAGATTAATTGATATCTCGTCGTACGTAAATACTTGCATGTTTGGATGAATAATTTTATAGTCTCTAAATTATTACCTGTGATATTCATTTCCATAACTTTGTTTTAATTTTCTTTAATTTCAAACAAGATATGGTGTCATATTTGCGGAGAAATTTTATTTCTAAATCCAGTTAATCTCTCAAAAGATAAAAATGAACATATATGTAAACTTACACTGGCAAAGCACAATAATGAACCGAACTGTATTGTTTGATATATATGTGTCTCTGTACGTAAATATATATATATATAATATATATATATATATATATATATATATATATATATATATATATATATATACGTACAGAGACACACACACGCACATATACACACGTGCGCACGTAAATCGGAAGTATTTAAGTATTAAAGTATTAAAACAGAATACACTTATTCTTTGATATAATTTCGATATACACAAGAATATATGCGTAATAAAATGTGTATGTGCGTATAAGTCCCCAAATCCAAGCTAATATTTTATATGAGAAAACACCTATTTAAATCTGCTAGGAATATGAAAGCTTATCTCAACACATTTCTGAAAATATTCATTGCAAAAGCACGTTTTATATTTTAATGCATTAATATGCAATTTAATATATACGATATTGGATTTCTCAGATAGAATTTGTGACATTTTTCTGATATTTGCTTTTAGTTTTACTAATTAATTGCGAATTGAATATATGTGTTATTACTAAGCGCTTAAAATATTTTGGAAACCTGTTACGTTTATGGAGAAAACGAGTTAGAATTTTGGAAATGTATTAAATAATATACTTGTAAAATTTATTATAATGATCGAACATTCTGTAGGAAGAAAGTGTAATATGACGTCATCTATGAAAAATATTGAAACTTAACTATTCTGGTTAATGATATAACTGTTAAAATCATCCACCAAATGATGATATTAGCGCACACTGTAAACGAATTTTTTGTGTGTGTGTGTGTCTTTATATGCATGTGTATATTTATTTACGTGTATGTAGATATTTTTGTAATGTGGGTGTACTTATATATTTGTGTCCTTTATGAAAGTTGCAAATTATATCAACTCCAATAGGATTACAACGAATTAGTCGTAAAAATTCGGCCAAATTATCTCCAACTTCCATTCAATGACTTGGTTGGATATTTCTATTTCCATCTGTGAAATTTAATTACTTTCATAGACAATAAAATACAATGAAATGGTACAAAACGCATGCTATAAATTACAATACAATGTCTGAGATTGCATTATTCGACACAACCAATTATTGAATTATTAAAACCAAGTCATAGTCAAGGAAATACAGTCATTCGAAATTTATCGATGTAACATTATTTAAGAAGTACGGGTTGCTAAATTTATCACATGCATTTCCGTTGCCAGTTTCCCCAAATTCTATTGCTAAGTTATATGATTTTGGCCAATATTTCATGGCTAAATAAACGCTGATAAGCTTCTATATCGGAGAGTGAACAAAAACAGAATTTCAAATAGTGTATTATTACTATAATTCAACGGGTAAACGTATCATATAAACATTGAAAATGGCTACCAAACGATCGTAACTCAATTTGTGCCTTTGCAGTTAATGAGAAAATATTTCATATACAATAATAACGTTAGTTGAAATATTCCATTTTCATAGGAAAATGCTACAAAGGCAAGTTGTTCTGAAATATGATTAGGCCAAATTATACTGGCGTAAGTCCCTATTACCTAAAGGGGGTTATCTATATTCTTACAATTATATTTTCCATTTATAAGGACTGATATTATAATTGAATGATATCGAAAATTACAGCATAAATTCCTCACTGTATTTGTGTAGAGAGGCTACCATTCCAAATGGCCCATTTCGATCGGTTTTTGAAAATTATTATATCGTTTCAGAGATTTACAATGAATGAAATGCTTTGAAACGTTACGAGTTGATTTGCATTGATGCCAACACACCAAATTTTCTTTGATCTTTTCATTATCATATAATGTTTATTTCCTCTATTTACTAAAGGGGAAGTGGCGTTCAATTTCCAAACATTCCATTCATATTTTCTTGAATTATCTTACTTCATATTATATTACTATAATTAAGAATTGTAATAAATACTGCTGTCTCATTTGGTAAGTTTGCTCCAAGATAATTTAACCTTTCCACATTTTACGAAATCAGATATACCTCATACCTCATAAAGAAACGGTTACGTTTCTCGTTAAACTATAACTGACGGAGTAGAACAATAAGCTTGCAGCCATGTTACCATGCTGAAATTGATTACATTTGCATTTCCAACCGACACATCAATGAAGCGAGAAGGATGCGAGTTAATGAAATAATTAATATAGTGGAGACGTAAGATTAGTAATCGATTTATGAAGTTAAACATACATATATTAACGGATTGAGAAATCATTGTTTAAATACACAAAACGAAAACAAAACGCAAATAAATTTTTAACATTTGTTTGTCCAATGAGTATGGGTTACTCTCCAATGAGTATGGGTTACTCTCCTATAGACAAAAGCACCCGCTCACACATACACATAACGCATTCGCATAGAAATATACAGGGAAATTGATTTTTGTAAAACATCAAGTCTCATTTTTATAATGTATCATGTACTTCGACATCGATACATACATACAAATGCATGCAGCTATCTATTACACACACGCACACATGCACGCACACACACATGCACGCACACACACACATACAAACATACACACACACACACACGCACACACACACATTCAGACACACAAATGTACTCGCACGCACATACACATATATCTCTATATGCGTATATTGTGGTGTGCGCTCTGGAAACAGCGCTGAGAATCTTGTTTAACGTGAAAAGCTAAAGGAAGGCCGTGCGTTGATCATCCCAACATTAGCGTAATAAGCTCCCTCCAAATCCTGAAGTGTAAAGTTGATCCCGGACACATCAAATATATATATTTCTTTACTACCCACAAGGGGCTAAACACAGACGGGACAAACAAGGACAGACAAACGGATTAAGTCGATTATATCGACCCCAGTGTGTAACTGGTACTTAATTTATCGATCCCGAAAGGAGGAAAAGCAAAGTCGACCTCGGCGGAATTTGAACTCGGAACGTGACGACAGACGAAATACAGCTACGCATATGTGCGTGTATGTGTGTGTGTGTGCGTGAGAGACAGAAAGAGAGAGAGAGCGTGGAAGAGAGATGAAGGAAGAAATCCTGCACTTCAAAGAAGAAAATCACTTCTGCGTGTATTCCTAGATTTTATGTTGAGAACATTGTATATATTCTTTCATTCTTTTACTTGTTTGACTGCAGCCATGCTGGAGCACCACCTTTAGTCGAACAATTCGACTCCAGGACTTATTCTTTTTTCTAGTACTTATTCTATCGCTCTATTTTCTTGCCGAACCTCTAAGTTACGGGGACGTAAAAACACATCAGCATCGGTTGTCAAGCGATGTTGTGTGGACAAACATACACACACGTACACATATATACACGTATACGACGGGTTTCTTTCAGTTTCTGTCTACCAAATCCACTCACAAGGCTTTGGTCGACTATATAAATATATATATATTGCTACGAATTTATGTGAATGCGTATAGAATAATATATTAGTTGAATAAATTTTTAAAACATGATCTGGTTTTCACGCTTTGTATGGTATTTGAAGATTAAAAGAATATTTTGTAATGCTCATGAAGTTAAATTAAGGCTTTCATACAGCGAGTACAGACACGCCCATGTCCCTAGCGATGGACCTGATCGTTGTTAATAATTGCCCGGATTACAACAACAAATTCTGATTTTTCTTATCAGAACGATCATCCGAAGTGCCGTACCTTCGTAATCTCCATTAGACTTTCCGACTCTTTCCGAATCCTATGCGCTGTTCTCTGATTGACACTTTCAAATGTACGTGTTTGATGTTCCTATGCGAATACCCAACAGCAAAGCATTTCGTTTCCAAATTTCCGGCAGAGTGAAATACGTCTTGATGTTGTTGTTCTCACAGACTTTACCCAACTGACCCTACTATACTGTGTAGTCGAGAAAACTTAAAGGAAATAAAGCGCATATGTGAATTTAAAATTGGAATATGGCGACAATTTATCCATCGCAACCTGTATGTGTGTGTGTATATATATATATATATATTTATACATACATACACACACACACACACATATATATGCATATCTCGAATGGTGTCTGTCTTCAAGGAAAAGAAAGAAAGTGTTTTATTTGCTTTCTTTCTTCTATGCATATTAATAATTTGTCTCCAGACACTCGATGGAACTACTTCAGGGCGTCATTAGTGTGTTTCTTCAGTCACATACTACACTTCAAAATTAGTTTTATTTTGTAAAAGTTTAGAGAAAACAGCAGCGAACATGGCATATGCACGAAGTCACGATGTGTCTAGGCTGACGTCGTTATTTTCCCATCTAAGCTCTTGCATGACAACTGCTGCTGGAAAACACGTGATGGCGGTAAGAGTCTCCACGGACTGAATAAGCAAAAATACATTTTATCATATAAAGTTTAAATTATCCTCGAAGCTGGATTGTTCTCATTAATAATAAGAGTACGGAACACATTGGGAACACCTCTGCGATCCAATATGTCAAATCGCTTAGCAACATCGCTTCATATTTCGGAACAGTTCTTCAAATTGTGATTATCATGAATCATATTCGGACTGAAATATCTTCTGGCTCTAATGATAACGGCAAAGCCTAAGACGTTATCCCTAGCAATACCAAGAATGATCATTTACCATGTAATATTATATTGTGTCATACGTTATGGTCAAGAGAAATCTTGCTGAATCCGTTCATATTTATTGAGGTGTAAGTAATATGTGAAGGCGCATGGCTCAGTGGTTAGAGCGTCGAGCTTACGATCGTGAGGTTGTGAGTTCGAATCCCGGACCGGGTTGCGTCTTGTGTTCTTGAGCAAGACACTTTATTTCACGTTGCTTCAGTTAACTCAGCTGTAGAAATGAGTTGCCACGTGACTGGTGCCAAGCTGTATCGTCCCCTTTGCCTTTCCCTTGGATAACATCCGTGGCGTAGAGAGAGGAGGCTTGTATGCATGGGCGACTGCTGGCCTTCCTTAACCAACCTTGTCTGGACTTTTGCCTGGAAGGGTAACTTTCTAGGTGCAATCCCATGGTCATACATGACCGAAGGGGTCTCAGCAGTAATATGTCCCTTGCTAATATGAATAGCGCTTGAGAATATGATGCGTTACAAGAAAATGGTAGATCTGCGTTGGTGAATGTTCGCCACGTCCCCTCTATGGAATCAGTGCGTTTATCTCCCTCTTATCAAGACTACGCAAGTTGAATGCATGATTAGCTTCTAATCATCTTTATATATAAAAGTAAGGATGTGTGCCGTCTGTCTCCTACGATTTAGATTCCTAACTACTCCCACATTTTGCGGTGCAGTTTTACCAAAACCGGGTATCTTATAGTCGTGATTCATATCGAGCCCTTCTGGGTATTAGCGCGCGTCTACAATGAGTCTACGATTTTAAAAAAATTACCATCAATTTTTCCCATTTTTAATCCATATTTGGCATATATAAGGGAAGTAACTCTCTAAAAATTTATTATTAAATCTCAGAACGTAAAAAGCTACAGTAACATCCCCCCTTTGTGGTTAGCCATATTGAGATGGCTATTATACTTTACATCTCTAAAATTGCTTATATAGTTATTTCCCTTACAAACCCGAGCAACGCCGGGTGATACTGCTAGTATTATATACATGAAAGCGGTTGTATTAGGAAGACAGAATATGTAGGTTCTATAAAGAATGTATACAATGAAGGGTTTTGGGGTGAAACAAAAACTGGAGAAAACAGAAGTTTATTAAGATCTGTTAGAAAGATATCTTCAATGTTTGATGTAGTTGGATGTAACAGGAAGCTATATATGCTTTAGATATGTGATGGGGGAAGCTATACAATATTTCTAATATCCAGACTAACAACATAAATTTCGTTGAATATTTAATTTGCAGTTTAACGTATGTGCGATACAAGAGCGTACGTCTCCATTGAATCAAACACGACATACGAAGTGTTTGTGGTGACCACTAAAGTGCAAAGATGATTTCATGTGATGGAGAACGTAATTTTCAATGGTTGTCTGGTTGTACCACCTTTCTATTGCTGATGTCAGAAATATTAGAAATCGATGAAAATAGCTGTCTCGCAGTGGTTGCATTTCATTATAAGATCCGTTAGATTCCACTTTAGAGCAGCTGGATATATTTCATTATTTGATGGTTTTAAAATTGTAAAATGCTTGTTTTTTTTTTCGTCAACTATCGATATGACAGAGTAACCATCGATTGAAATATATGAATTTGTATCAGAATTAAATTTTTGATTCGGAAATTTCGAAATTATTTCAGATTCTTATTTCTCCTGATATTCATTGACCACAGTGTAAAGCCATAAATTGCGAAATAATTATTTTGTAATTATGTTGACATTTCATTCTCTAATTAAGGGAATCCTTTCAAATACTTTTAATTAACGCAACAACGCTAATTTATTTCAGATGCTTTAATTGCATATATACTTGATAATGTTTATGATATTAAAGCTCACTATCGGGAAAGAATCCGATTCGAATATCGGTTTGTTCTACGACCCAAAACAAATAGACGAGCTAGCAGGAACCTCATGGGATGAACAAAAATTATTTTTTAATAATGATTATTTTCTAATTATCCAAAGGCGTGTGACAGGAAATATACTACGAAACATCATCCTGACTTTCAATAACTTTAGGAACATTCGTTGTGATTTTGTTTAAACACTTCTCTTAATGTTGTTGATTTCTGTGAAATTATTTCGTCATGTTTCCTAAAAATTTCCATAGGTTCGTAAGAGTGACTTAAATTAGGAGCCGCTGAAGAAGATAAAATGGATGTTGCGAGGGAAATTCATATTGGGAGTGAATACAATGAAAGAAAGGGGTACTTGAGACAGGAATTGGCAAGGGCCTTAGAGCTGGCCTTTAGAATTATACATACTACGTGTGGAGATAATTGTCAAAATAATTAATTACTACGGGTCTGAGATCTCTTAGTGCGCTCCTGCTAAAGAGATATCTATAGTAAAGATAGAGAGAAAGCGGAGGAGAAAACATCAGATGTTTTAGTCTACGAGGGAATAGATTGCAATTTGAGTAGTACATTTATTCTGGGTGTGGTATGGAATATGTGTGTAGTATTGTCACATCAAATGTTGTGATAAAAAGCTGGATTTTTTGTATTTTGAAATCTAATCCCTGCAATGTGGGACATATAGGATGCTCATAAGATACATTCAATAATAGCGACCATCCGGCTGACGTAATCGAAAGGAGAAAAGATGATCATTGAAGCTTGCTGATACACGAAGGAATTGACTCTACATGTTTTGTTGAAAAGCACAAAGAGGGCAGGGTTTTCTTTATTGTTTGGAGAGAAAAATTGCCGGAACATACAGGAGCGTATTTATAAGTATTGAGCTGAAAATTTAGTGTCGGTTTGGATCTACTAAGCTGCCTGTGCAACACTCCTGAAGTTTCATCCTCTGTGTGCAAGAAGGTTTTGTTAGAAGCAACGCCAAATCGGTTTCCGATGTGAGTTAGAAACACCTGCTGGTGATGACGATTGGGTCAGGCTACAACTTTTGTGATGTTGAGAGTTTGCATGTCAAGAAAATTTACGTTGGGACGCATCACAGTAATTGTCTATGAAAAGAAAACGCTTCATTTTTCAAGATTATACATCACGAATATGAAACAGACATTTTAGTTTGCACAATTAATATCACATCTACCTCGTCGGTTCTTTGTCATACCACGTATTGTTGTCACGTATATACTCCTTAGCAGCATATAGGGGTTCCTTAATTAAAATGAAACAACTGCATCGTGTTGTTGTAGCGCACTCGAAATCTAAAAGGACATCGAAACGTAATTGGATATAAAATAACGATTGTTATTTTAAAGGATAAATATAGTTTTACTTTATAATTGATATTTACTGATGAAATGAAAGATAACACGTATTCCAATATCGCTCATTCGAACATTTCGATATAATTTAAAACATGTTAAATGTTTTCTGTTTTAAGGCATTGCTGCAAAGCATGTTAATTAAATCTTGGATAAAATGCATTAATGTCATTAGCAGTATGAATTATTGTCAATTATATAACGTCAAATCGATGTGAATTTTAATTAATGTTCATAATTAAACGTGTTATTAACTGGGTAACTAAAAACGTATATATTTCATATAATTAATAATGAAATTAACTGAAATATTCCTGGTTAGGTTTCAATAAAATGTAGATGATCAGTCTTAAAGTATTATGCCTACAGTACATATTACAAAAACCGAACAAAGCTTATGTTAACGAATCTGTTTGTGTTATATTTTCAAAAATGCTGTGGATGAAGCTTTTCGACATGCATAGCGTATACATTCTTGTAATATTTCAAATAATGAAGCTGTTTTTGTGATATATCAGATTGCCAATAAGAATGTAATGTGTGGTTTCTGCAACTTTGTATTGGAATCAGACCAAAGAGTTTGAAAATTAGCTTTAAAGAGTAGGTAAAACATATTTTGGAAATGTTGCTTTTTATTGAAAATGGCGCTGATATTTTACCTGAAGATCATAAACACGTGAAATTTCTTTCGTGCTTCAGTGAAGAAAAATATAAATGCCTGAATATAATGCGATTGTAGACGCCAGCCGATGATGACGCGAAGCTCGCAGAAATCACGCGATTCAGCTATTCCCCGGCAGATGCTGACATTTTCCCTCAACTTATGATAAATTTATGCACATCTTAGCAACGTATGTCTATATGAGATACTTTTTAAAACGTATACCGTGTGTATAGCATTCTCACAGCACGTCGAAGGTAAGTTGGAATTACTGATGGCTATTCATTACAAATGCCAATTCCATCCCGAACAACTCTCTCTCAACCAAACCATGGCTCTCCCACTCACTGAGTATACGTATATATATATATATATATATATATATATATATATATATATATATATATTATATATATATATATGAGAAGCTTCTGACATTGAAAAAACAATTTACGAAGAATTACATTTCGGGTGCAAATGTCTATTTCTTCTGAAAGAAAAATTGAAGTATAATACTCTTCATTGTTAGGCTTCCTTTTCCTTTTATTTTCTACCCCTGAACTGCAATGCATTAAGCGTAAGTCAACGCTCATATATATATATATATATATTATATATATATATATATATATATGTATGTATGTATATATATATATACCGGAGTAAGCACATAAATGTGAAACAAGGTGGAAATAAGAGTACTCAGATACAAGAGGTAGAGTAATATGCTTTATTTAAAAGCAGTAGTTCGTCGGATAGCTGAGTAACAAGCTTTTGTTATATTTCTGTTGCTTCTAAATGAAGTATATATATATATATATAAAATAAATATAAGAGAGTGGTCACTATATGGCTCACTCTAGCACCAGTTAATCCAAAAGGTTTCAACCACAAAAATACATGTTTCCCATGAAAGTCAGTACGATTGTTAGCTCACACGGACAGGGCAAATAAAAAATAACAAAAATACAGATTATTTTGGGACAATTGTTTCGCTATTAATGAATTAAATGTAATAGCATGACATTTAATTCATTAATAGCGAAACAATTGTCCCAAAATAATCTGTATTTTTGTTATTTTTTATTTGCCCTGTCCGTGTGAGCTAACAATCGTACTGACTTTCATGGGAAACATGTATTTTTTTGGTTGAAACCTTTTGGATTAACTGGTGCTAGAGTGAGCCATATAGTGACCACTCTCTTATATTTATTTTGTAAAAATATTATAATATATTATAAAATATTATAATAATCCAGGTTTCTCGGAGCACTAGGCCACTTGTGTTGAATAGATATACTATTAAATTAGTATCTAATTCTCTCACCCTTATTAATTAATTATATATATATATATATATATATATATATATATATATATATATATATGTGTGTGTGTGTGTGTGTGTGTGTGCCCTCCACTACATATGAACAAACATGCATTTGAACAAACACTCAAGCGCATACACGTACATGCGTACATTTGTACGCACACACGCATGCGTATTTATTTATATGCGCATATGTATATACGCACGCATGCATGCACACGCAAACACATTAGTTCGAGGTTCGACACAAATACGCGTGCACATGGTTACTGCACGTGCATGTGTGAATATACATACGTTTAACATGCGTTGGAATATGGTATGCGTTGGGAATTGATAACAGTTTGAAGATTCGTAAGCTTTGGGGATATGAACGGCACGCCATTAATAGCTTCACGAAGGACTTGGTAAAAATCTTTAATGATTTCGGCCACTACGTAACGGTTCCCATCAACCTCACTACGGTCGATGCCTTGGATATAACCTCACACCTGAATATGCGCAAGTCTTACCCGGAGAGGAAGTCTAAAGAAGAAATAGTATACATCATCTATAGTCCAAAGAATCCACCCCGCTATAATTAGAAAACTGGTTTCAGGTGTTAGCAAACAAATATCTAATCTTTCGGTCAATAGAGAGATCGTTAACAAGGCCGTCCACCACTACAACGATGCTTTGGCTAGGAGCGGGCTTACTGAGAAGCTCACGTATGTGGACAACACCTAAACAGACTCACATCACCCGAAAGGAATTAGGAAAAGAAAACGGATATGCTATATTCCTCGCTTTTAACGTAGAAGTTCCCGCCATCTTAAATACTGGCTTCCTGTCGGTAATTAAGAAACACTTCCCCACAGCCTACAACTATTACAAACTCATCAACCTCCATAATGTTGACGCAAGCTACTCCTGCATAGACAACATCGCATCGAATATCGCACGCATCAACAGTCGTAAAACTGCGTCCGCAGCACCACAGACTCCAACCTTCAACTGATGAAAAATCACCATCTGTCATAAGTATTACAAATTGTTCAACCCCCAGTGTATATTAGTGCGCGCGCACTAACGTACATGCAAGCGTATATTCATACGTACATATCAATAGATAGATGGAAAGAGTAAGAGATTCACACATGCTTACACATGTAAGCGCGTGTGTACATGTGTAAGCATGTATGAATGCGTGCGTGTGTGTGAGCGCGTGTGCATATTCGTTCATATAAGTGTGTGTGTGTTGGTGTGTGCATGCCAGTGCGTGCGCTCGCACTCCTATGCAAGCTCACATCACGCACAATATGGCGATTTCCTGCCCACCATGCGGTCGACTTCCTGTTTACCATGCGGTATTTTCCAAATGATTGTTATGATTCATATACCTATATGAAAACATCAAATCATGGCACCGCATGACATTCCGCGACCAATCGATGCCCACCTCACGATAATAACAATCAGCTTCTTTCATTCAAATTAAAAATGGCTGCAGACCAGCATCACACATGGAACTCGGTGTGGCAACTAATTTGAATCAATCTCTTTTGATCCATACACGTAACTCCAAATAAAACTACTCGAGTGTCGTTCGTTCGTTTGTCCCCACACTGCCATATCTATCTATCTATCTATCTATCTATCTATCTATCTATCTATCTATCTATCTATCTATCTATCTATCTATCTATCTATCTACCTATCTACCTACCAATCGATATATCTATCTATCTATCTATCTATCTATCTATCTATCTATCTATCTATCTATCTATATATCTATCTATCTATCTAGCTATCTATCTATCTATATATCTATCTATCTATCTATATGTCTGTTTGTCTGTCTATCTGTCAGTCTGCCAGTCAGTCTGTCTGCTTGACATTCTATATATATATATATATATATATATATATATATATATATATATATATTATATATATATTATATATACATACATGCATTGCAGAAATTATACAAAATGTATAAATAGCTGATGAGTAAAGAACCGGCACAGTTTCGATTCCCTGTTGTTAGCCGTAGATTTATTGCAGGGACTTCGTAGTGGCTGTAGGGTAACAGGATTAATAAAATAGATGGAAATAGTAATATAGCTTATTGGGTACGGCACATATTTTCACTCGTTCTGGATCTCTTGAGGTATATCAATAAAAATTTACTCAATCGGCTTACATACCGCTATATGTCCATCAAATTCAAGAATTTAATAATTTGATGGACATATAGTGATACGTAAGCCGACTGAGGAAACCTGTAGTGATACTTTTTATTGATGTGCCTGAAGAGATCCAGAATGAGTCGAAACGTGTCGTACCAAATAAAATATATTACTCTTATCATCTATCTTGCTAATACTGTATATATATATATATATTTAAATAATACTTAATTGTTAGGGTTCAGCAATGATTTGCTTTACCACATACCAAAGTTTAGAAATAGCAGCCAAAACCTGAGCTATTTCTTCTACTTTAAAAAGGGATTCCCAGAGAAACCAAAATACCTGAAGACAATCCACATAGGCAGAGAGGAAAGCAACGAAAATCAATCAATATCTGGTCAGCCATGGACGCGCGTTTCGGAATTAGATCGGTATAAAGAATATAGAATTATATTTTACCTACCATTTTCCTCATCAACATGGCATTCCTTAATAATTAAATATTGAAATATTAAATTCGAGGGTACTGGAATAATTGAACATATTGCTCCACCTAACGGTACCAGACAGATCATATTAAGTGTTAGTATATATATATAAATGTTAGCGAACTAACAGAAATAAACCATGATTCTAGTTTCACTCTTAAACTTTGTGTACATAGTAATCATATCGCTGCGAAAACTAGTTGATAGACATACATCA
>NC_043001.1:7649837-7654837 GCF_006345805.1 Octopus sinensis | reverse complement strand
AGACCAAAGCCAAAGAAATAATAACTGTCAATTATTGACCAAATAATTCAGAGCAGACAATAAAATATATTTGTCTACACTATAGAGCAATATGTAAATGAACCTATCGACTTATTTCATCCTGCATGCATAAACAACGTCAACAACAACTATAAAGGATTTTTCGGTCTGCGGGTAGACAGAAATTACAATATCGTAAAGACAATTATAGATGTTACTTTGTTACCGGTCTCAACAGGAGATAACGAGTGCTGGAGTGTACCACTTATCCGCATTTCTATATCATCACACTATCGATATCCGTTGAATATATTATACGTGAAAATGATATTTTGTTTCAGAGAAGTTGTTTTAGCGCTGTACGTTGTAAAGTTTTCAGTATCATATTTATGAGAATTAATAGATCATAAATATATATCATATTAATAACTTTCAAGTGTCGTTTTTTTTTGTCTCTAGAATAACTTACATAATTTAAATTTACAGCAATACTACGAAAATATAACTGGGGAGCGTTACTTTGTAGCCGCACAAAGGCCATGATTGTACAAAATCCGAGATTAGATGCAATCCAGCCGCGATCATCATGTACATTTTTAAGTAGGTAAATCATTGCTGTCTGTATACGGAATTATAACTAGAATTAGTTTCCAATCATAACAAGTCAATACAGTAAATAGAAGCAGTCGCTTATACATTTTCTATAACCATAAATACACATCTGTTACATATATATATATTATGACATAGATTAAGTTCGCAGACAGTGCAGTTTTTCATGAAAAATATTGATTAATGTTACATAACAGAGATATGTCACTTTGTTAAATAATCAGCGAGTCATTACTACTACTACTACTGCTACTACTACTAAAGCTGCTGCTACTACTACAACTACTACTACTACTACTACTACTACTACTACTACTACTGCTGCTGCTGCTGCTACCACTACCTACTACTACTGCTGCTGCTGCTGCTGCTACTTTGCTGATGCGGTTTTTTAAAGTCTTTTCTCCATTGTTAGGCACCACACCGGTAATTTAACGGGCGGGGAATCAGTACAGCAAATCGAGTCCCGCAAATTCACTGATACTTGATTGTTTTCAGACATTGAGAGTATTAAAGGCAAGCTGTCCTGCCTGTCGACAAATCTTCATTTGGTATGAATTGCCAAATAGGCACAAAACTCGAAATTTTGGTGAAGGAAAGCGTCTATAAGAATTTAGCTCGTTCTTCATTTTATCTACGTGATATCTTTTATCATTTATCTTTTATTTGAAAGCAAATCTGACTTAAATCTCTAAAGATGGATTCCGGTGTGGCTGTGTGCTAAGAAGTTTATTTCCTTTTAATAGGTCTCCGGGTTCAGACATATTGCGTAGCACTTTGGACAACTGTCATCAACTATACGCTTAATAGAATGTTTGAAAAGACTGAATGATATATCAAAACCATTAAACACAAAATTACATAAAAAGGGGAAAAGAAAATATTAATCAAGTCTGTGGAATTCTGCTTTATTCGTGTAATTGATTTATAACTTTGGTCTATGCTTTTCTCTTTCTATACGAAGTCTGCTGGTGCTGCCTCACACAATCCAGATCCGCTTCATATAAGCTGAGTTATACTTCAGCAGTGGTCGATTCGTCTATCCTTAAAACATTAAAATAATTTTTGCTGCTGCTGCTGGTATTTCTTATGTTTAAGACGGCTGTCTATAGCGATTAGTCAACGAGTATCTTTCATCAATAGACAGGATGCTATTGAAATGAGGGAGGAGTTTTCATTAAGATACTACTGTTTCTTCTGAGGGATGTTGTGGTTTCACCTAGATGAGGCTGGGAAGATTTTCTTGAATCAAGCTGTTCGTTATTGGTGTGAGGACACATCAATTTTATTTCTTTTTACTTTTGATATTTTAGGAATATTGTACCAGGGATTAAGGTTTCACTGTCCCATAGGGAGCAGCTTGCTAGCTTTACTTCGTTACTTTGTTCCATGATATTCCTAACAACTATAACATAACACAATGACATTCCATTGCTATTTCCTGGTAATGTACAATAATGAAAACTTCTAAATGTATAGTGACACCATTCGGTTACATATTGCCACAATTTTCAAGCAAACATATACATATGCCATGATGCTGGCTTTACGCCAGGCAGACACAGGACATTTATGTACCTAACGATCATTTTAAACCATTACACAGAAATGCTGAGGCTCTCGTTCGCGGGCATATGAGGCATGCACTATTTGGACTAGTGTTCTCTTTCTGTTGGTGTAAGCCAGATAAGACCCCTCCACTTCATGGAGCCATGTAAGTCCTCTACATCGACTCCCTTCTCTGTCTCAATAAAAGGAATTTGCGATAATATATGCCCTAGTAATGTTTCTATTGGAAATATGAAATACCTCATGTCATTAGCAATGTGTCAATAGGCCATTCTCCTATTGAGAGGTTCTGGCACACTGCTGGCGGCAACACATAAAATGACTGCCAATATTTCGCTCTCTTAGCGAAATATTCCACATCACGATTCGTCCGTTATGCCAAGATGTGTGTGTGTGTGTGTGAGTGAACGAAAAAACAGAGAAATATGAGAGGGAGAGTAACAAAGAGAGTGTGAGAGAAAGTTTCGTTATTGTATATTCCACCCACAGATATTTGAATGTTTCTACCGCAAACATTTTGTCGTCTTCCACTCCAAATGGATAACATTACAGATATAATACTTAACATGAGTTTTAAATAATCGAATATGTTCACAAGTATCCAGCCAAAAACGTCAGAAGTAAAGAAAAATAGGTTATCTACACTTACATTAGACATGGATTGTCTTATTCTCACAGCAGTTTACAACTTTTATAATATATCTTGTAACGATGGGAAATTAAACTGTATGGTGTATTAATTCAAATACACCATACAGTTCTATATTTAAGAGATGAGGAATTATGTCCATTATTTACATTTGACGGATATTTGTCCTCATCTTGATTGTTGTTAACACAACGGTTCGGCTAATATATCCTCTAGACTTTATCAGATGTCTTGGGGGGAAATTTCGAACTTGGGTTATCTTACCAAAGGTATTTTTCCATTTGTTGTTGTTGCTGTTATTATTATTATTATTATTATTATTATTATTATTATATTATTATTATTATTATTATTATTATTATTAATCCATTTATGAATCTATAGAACATCCTAATTTTTAGTTCAATTAGAATTTATTGTCTCATGCTGAATAAAATTTTTACAGTTTTGTTAAAATTATTATTATCATTATTATTATTATTATTATTATTATTATTATTATTATTATTATTATTATTATTATTATTCAGGTCACTGACTGGAATCGAACTCGGAATCTTGGGGGTTAATAGCCGAGCTCTTAACCGCTAGGCCATATGCTCATGGGACCTGAATAATAATAATAATGATAATAATAATAATAATAATAATAATAATAATAATAATAATAATAATAATAATAATAATAACAACAACAACATCGAAAAATACCTTAGAAATGAGAACCCAGGTTCGAAATTACCCCAAGATACCTGATGAAGGCTGGAGGGTATATCAGCTGAAACGTTGTGTTAACAAACAACAAACAAGACGAGGACAAATATCTGTCAAAAACAAATAATGTAAATAAATACGTTATATTATTTGTGAAGTATTTTAATTTAATTGCAGTTTTGCTCTGTAATTTTCAATGGGAAGCCATATTGTTTGGCATAAATTCAGCTTATAATAATCACCTTCAGTTATTTGATTCTTCTAATTCCGACAGTATTTAAGTTAACTTATATGGATAGGTGTACAATACAATTACTTGAGAATAGTGCATACATTCATTGAATACTCATTTCCTCAGGCAAACCATTTTTTTCTACTTATTATATTTTAATATATTTCGAATGAAACGCAAAATATATTCGAAATCATACTAACACTTCAAATATAGAATTCGGAGATGTCTTTTGACAAGCATTTAAATTTACGTTCTGGTGTTTATGATTTTTAGAGTGATATTTTTATAATCATAATTTCGAAATATTCAACTCCATATAATTCACGACACTCGATGTGAAATTCCGATACCTATTAATTATTTTGAATGGAATAGTCAGCACATGTCAGCCATGTTTTAAAATGATGCCAAATAAAGTTACAGTAATCATATTTCCATACAAGTGAAACATCATTCTCTGGATCGATTATTATTCATTGAAAATTACTTGTGATGTTTATTAACATTCATAGCGAAGAACTTGCAGTACACAAAAACGTTAGAAATACACATGATGTATAAGGCATTGATTAAAAGTTTCTAGTGAATACGGACTTCAATAGAAACGAAATCTAAAACATCATTGGGCCAAATATTATGGAAAGCATAACTGCATTGAATTCATAAAATGTTATTGAACATTTCTAGCAATACATTGTTATATATTCGATAGCGGTATCTGGATATTAGATATTTAAATTGATATTAAATTAAAAATATTTTCTGATTGTAGAATCAAGCTTTTTTTTCTTTTCTGCTGGGGCGTTCACATTTAAAGTAAGATACATATTTACGCAGTCGCCATTGAATGGAAAATGCAAGTTTTTCCACAAACTTTGTGTTTATGTGTGCGTGTTTGCGTGTGTGCGTGTTTGCGTGTGTGCGTGCATACCCGTTTGTGTGTGAGTATTTCTGTGTGTGTATGTGTGCGCGTATGTGTTTGTACGCGGATGTGTGCGTGTGAGTTTGGTTTCTGGCTGAGATGTGTGTGTATAAATTTGGTGTATACAATTAAATAGCATTAAAATAGGATTTCTATGTGTTTATCATACTAAATGGAAATATACTGACGGAAGAGGGCATGGCACTGTAGCATTGTGCAAATTGTTTAGAATCTCAATATACATCGGAGTGAGACGAACATCGTCGCTGCATTGACACAAGCAAACGACACATATTTTG
>NC_043001.1:7627337-7642337 GCF_006345805.1 Octopus sinensis | reverse complement strand
TTTTCGAAAATAGAAAAAAAGAAGGAAAATAAAATTCCAATCAAAAATGCATGGTGAAAGAAAACAGCGATTAAAATGCATCGTGTATCACAGAAAATATTTAAAATGTGAAAAGAAAAATTAGTTTTATCCAGGGAAAGAAAAGCCTGAGAAAAAGCCATGGTAACCTCAGGCAGGGAGGGAATAGACACATGAGAGCAAAGTGTTTTCTCTTTTATCGATTTAGGGGATCATGCTCAAAATATTCCGATCAATTTCGAAAAAATTCCACAGTAGATAAATGTTTAAGGCCCGTATGGGCCCTTAAAGAGTACATCACCAGTGGAAAAATATTTGCCACAATAGAAGTTAGATTCGACAGTGAAAAACGAGCCAAGGACCTCTCCACAAAGTCTCTTGTATCCGAGAACTTAATGATGATACCTACATACTTTTTGTTGTAGGATCACAATAATAAAAATCAAAGATGTGCCCCCTGAGCTAGATATAAAATTGTTTGTGTCTGACGTTTGTTAAAACATCGAGGAGGCAATTCACATCTTGTAACTCGCTGACCTGGACCAGCAAAATTCGATTGCAGAAGCAGTGGAAGTCCGTGCACAAGTTGATCCAATTAGCATTGAAATGAATCAACTTCTTATCAAACTGGCAGACGGTTCGAATTTGCATGTGGTTTTCGAAAGCAACATATATATATATATATATATATGACTGTAATATTAATACATTTGTATGTAACACATAGTTATTACATGTGTATGTATTCTTCTAATACTTCCTAATATATTGAAGAGACATACTAGAATGTCTACTGGCTGATGTATGTCATTTTTTAATCCTCTCCATTTTCTTATCTGCGGTATATATATATATATATATAACACATTTGTATATATATATATATATGTTTGTATGTGTTCGAGTGTTTTTGTGTGGAAGTATATATCTTATGAATATATATATGAACGTATATTATATGTTCATGTATGAACCTACATATACTTATCTACGTGAATGTGTGTGTTTTGTGTGTAATATTTCAAACGCTAAATATATTGCTACGTCAAAAACCCCTGTTACACACTCAGCACCCGACGTTGATATACTCCCTTGTAATTAACATTGTTTAATACACAGTTTGCCAAATATTCTGCTGCCAAAATCATAATGCCAACCAAGTTATTGTTCAAATAAGCGTGACGTAAATAAAAATCTGGTTGAATTAGAGAATGTGTATATCATATGCAAAACTACATTTTTTATTTCAGTTTTAACAAACACTTGATACTAATATTAATGATTATTTCCGTAATTCATTCTCTCTTTTTTTCCCTGTGTATATGTATATAGGAGGAAAAGAATAAATTTCAGATTAATTAAAATGCAAATATATTACTAATTTTCGTTTTGGGTGTTGTAGTGTGTTTGTAATTATGGCTTCTGTTTGAAATATTTTCTCTATTACGTGTTCGAAATATTTCAATTATGTTTACTACAAATATATTTCCATTTTGACAATTATGAAATTTCATTTATTTATATTTAAACTGAGTTAAATTTTATTTGAAAACAAAACAAATAAAATTACCAATATAGATTTAATTTCATGCTAAAATGCTTTAGTAAATATAAACAGGCATATTTAGTAATTAAAATAACGTAAGTTCAAAAGCAGCCATATTTCGTACACTTTAACCCGTCTTAACATGATTACTGGGCAAAACACTTAAATTGTTTACTCTTTATGCAATTCATTTTGACTGCAATTGTAATGTATTTTATAACATTTAGTAATTACACCGTAAGCATACGCTGACGAAACCAAAATATTTAGCAATGACCCGTTTGTTATTCAGTACAGAAATACAGAAATTACTACCTTTCAGATTTGCATTTAGAATGGTATTCAAACGCAGTGACCCTCCGTCGTTTGATCATATTGACAGGACGCTTTGCTTGAGAAAATTAAAGTGGAAGTGGCTGATTACTCCACAGGCACGCGCCTTTAAATTCATGCATGCATATGCGTATACACGCACACATATATATACATACACACATTCACACTCATCCATCTATCTATCAGTCAATCAATCTATCTATCTATCTATATATTTGTCTCTCTCCCCCTCTCTCACTCTTTATATATATATATATATATATATATATATATATATATATATATATATTTACATTATGTGTGTATGCATGTACGTATACTCGTTACTCTTTACTCTTTTACTTGTTTCAGTCATTTGACTGCGGCCATGCTGGAGCACCGACTTTAGTCGAGCAAATCGACCCCGGGACTTATTCTTTGTAAGTCCAGTACTTATTATATCGGTCTCTTTTGCGGAACCGCTAAGTGACGGGGACGTAAACACACCAGCATCGGTTGTCAAGCAATGCTAGGGGGACAAACACACACACACACACATATATATACATATATACGACAGGCTTCTTTCAGTTTCCGTCTACCAAATCCACTCACAAGGCATTGGTCGGCCCGGGGCTATAGCAGAAGACACTCGCCCAAGATGCCACGCAGTGGGACTGAACCCGGAACCATGTGGTTGGTGAGCAAGCTACTTACCACACAGCCACTCCTGCGCCTACGTATGCATATATTAAACGTATGATCAAGTTAAGAAAATAAAAGTAACAGAGATTCGAAGCTAACTAAACAACAAATACTTAAACGATAGAAATATTACTACGCCAACAAATTAACTCCGCAGACAAAATATGTGGAATAAAGCATTGATTTAAATTTAACCCGTAGCAGAGGAAATAATTTGCTACCAAATATAACAGAAATTTAATTTTCGATTCACACACAGAAACCTGAATACTTGTGCAGTAAATCTTAGTTACGTAAAAGTCTGTGCGGAAATTTAAGCAATAAGTTTTAAATATTTACTCGTCAAAATTGTAAAAAATCTACAAATATATGAAGACGGAAGTAAATAATTTATTATACCTATCTATTAGAAGAATAATATATATGAATGCGAAAAATCGTCTATAAATGCAAAGTATTGTACATATCCGTATAGATATATCTATATGTTGATATATATATATATATACATATATATATATATATATTACATATATATATATATACATATATATATATACATATATATATATATATATGTGTGTGTGTGTGTGTGTGTATGAATGTACGTATGTGTGTGGGCGAGTGTGTGCATGTGTGCGTGCGTGTGTGAGTGTATTATTATTATACAAGATTGTTGTTGACTATGGCTTCGATATTTCACCTGACTGCTGATGGGTAAACAGTCAACAATTTTATAGGTTCATAAATTTGTTACTCTACAATGTATTAAAGCATTCTCCAATTTAATGTTAAACTGTCTTCACCATAAAATTAAAAGCAAGTACATATATATATATATATATATATATATATATACATATAATAATAATAATATGAAGGAATATTATTCCAAACTTACAGGGAAAAATTAAATTTAGAAATAATAAATCAAATTTCACAATATATATATATGTATACTTTTTAATACTTTTTGATAGTTATATATATCTGATATAATTTTAAAAAAAATAAATAAAATAAAAATATAAATATTAAAAAAAAAAAAATATATATATATATATATTTAAATAATATTTACAAATATAAATTAATAATTTTAAATTTTATATTTAATATGTAGTATATTATTTATTTGATTTTAATTTCTGTTTGGTTTATGTTTTTCACTGTTTGATTTGTCTAATAGTGGTTTTATCTATAATTTAATTTATACATATGTATATATTACATACATACATTATATGCATATATATATATATATATATATATATATATATATATATATATATATATAATATATATATAATATATATAATATAGATATATATATATATATAATATATTATATATATATATATATATATATATATATATATAGATATATATATATATATATATAATATATATATATATATATATATATATATATATACATGGGGAATGTCGTAATGTTTATATTGAAAGGAATTTGACCTGAAGTCAGCCATTTTTATTTCACTTGTATATGTAGTCCTACTTACTGCGGTTTCAATAGTGGCGACTGGAAAATTCATTGAAATAAACAGAAGACGGACATTCAACCCTTACTATAGGCATGCAAAGCCCATCAATTTCCATTAAGAACTCACGTGAAAATACATATGCAAATATGAATGCATGTATACACACACGCACAAACATACATACACACATATTTATATACATATATGTGTTTGTGTATGTTAGTTTCCTGTGTATGTATCGATTTAAGGATGCATATATGCATGCATATATGCACCTATATATGTATGTATGTACATGTAGCAATATTCAAATCTGAATCGAAAGAGTGACGACTTAAAAAGATGGCGTAGTAAGATATTTTACAGAACATCGGCTGGATTATAGCACAATCAGCAACCTCACAATACGTGATGCATTACTCTTGAAGCATGTAGAAATCGTGTTCACATGTTCTATAAATAGGCATAATTTTAGAGCCAACTATGCAGTTTGAGAGACGAACTGGGCGTAATTCACCCCAAATATTGCTAGGCCTATTTGAGACGAATCCGGCCGAATCATTTCACATTTCTCACCAAATAACAGTTTCTGGTCACAGGTACCTACTTTGACCACATACACGTTTTGCTGCGTTTAGCACTCGGTGGGTTATTTAAAGAATTATTTTGGTAGGATTTAAATTCTTTAAATGACATCTATTTACACCACAATGGACGCTGGAACTAATCAAAAACAGTCCCCGCCACACACAAACACATGTATACATATATATACACGCACACAAAGACACACACACTCACACCATTTTGACCTTCATAAAGACACACATATACACACGCAGCGCCATGCCAAATGCCATCCACACACATACATACGTGCACGCACACACACACACACGCACAACACCCAGACAACCACACACGCGGTTCACAAACGGACATACATATACACATACCATCCTACCAAATCTTACAAACACACAGACACATCTATCAAACCACATATATATATATATATACACACACACACACAAAGACACACACACTCACCCCATCCTGACCCCTAAATCATTGATGCTTGAAGGAGAGACAAAAAGGGTAAATTCTTTTCAGTTCCACATTACTCCTCCTTTTCCCCCCAAACAAACACACCTACTGTGTCCCTTGAAATAGATAATATTCTTTTACGTTAACATGGTATTATAACGTAAAGCTTTTTGAACTCATAATATGCTGTACGTGTATACCAATATTTACTGAACTTTTTTAATAATTCCCTCTGAAAATTATCTTAAGAATGTATAATATATTTGTTGTAATCTTTTGTGCCCAATATTTCAATGCGATTGTTAAACTTTTTTATATTCTCAACATGCTCTTGGCACCAAAGAATGTATATTTATATGGATTGTAGTACTCTGTGTCAACCAATATTCTGTGCATGTTTGAATATACAGATACAATACCAAAACCAATATCAATTCCTTCTGGAAACTATCTTAAGCATGTCCTTGAGAATGATTATTTTTGTAGTAATCTTTTGTGCCCAATATTTTAAGGAACTTGTAGAACTTTTTTGTCCTTAACATGTCCCTGTTACCAAAGACTGTATATATGTAATGTAGCAATTTGTAACAACCAATAATTAACGCAACCAATCTTCCACATGTTACTTTTGACAATCTTTTTCCAAAGAGTGAAACCGGTAAAGTAAATAAACATCTTTTAAATTGCATTTTCAAACATACTATCGGATATAATTCCACTCGTGCGGTACCCTATGTATATATATATATATATATATATATATATATATATATATAATATATATATATACATACATAATGTATATACATATACATATATATGTATATATATATATATATATATATATATATATATACATATAAATAATTACAATACACATGCATATATATAAGCATATATATAAGCATATATATAAGCATATATATATATATATGTGTTAGTAATACCAGCGATTAAAATTATTTTTATTTTATCGCAATTTGATTTGTTTATATATATATATATATATATAATTAATATTTCTATGCATACACACATATATTGATAGGCATTTATGTATATGTATGTGTATATTTTATGTATAATTGGATATATATATATGGAAAAAAACTAAGCTATAAATTTGTCGATAACTAAATAAGTTGATGTTCATAAAATTAGTCTTCAGCATTTCTTCCTAATTCTAAATTTATTGTTGAAAATTTTATTTGGCTTTTTTATTCCCTTGATTATATCTGTCATATTTGGTGACGTTTAAATTATATTCTCTCTCACGTTATTCCGCGTAGAACCATGTAAAATACCGATATCTCACCTCAATACAATAAACACACACACGCTCCTATATGGACATACATGTGTGTATGTATGTTTGTATGTATGTACGTATGTATATACATATATATGTATATATAATATATATATGTTTGTATGTATGTACGTATGCATAACATACATACATATTATATATATTATATATATATATATATATATATATATATATATATATAATATATATATGTATATATCTATGTGTGTGCGTGAGTGTATGTATATAAATATATTTATATATATGCATTTATAGACATGAATATATAAGTATATATATGTAGATATACATATATGTGTATGTATGCAAACATACATATGTGTGTATAAATAGGTAATGTAATACCATATATATGTTTAGATATACGCGTGTTTATGTGAGAGTTTGCCTCTTTTAATTACGTCTATGTTCAGTAATATATTCCCATTTATGTATTATTTATATTAGACACAAACGGGCTCACGTAAGCACACATAGATACAAAGAGACACACCAACACGCACACGCATACATTACATACTACATATATATATATATATATGTGTGTGGCGTGAGTGTATGTATATAAATATATTTTTATATATGCATTTATAGACATAATATATAAGTATATATATGTAGATATACATATATGTGTATGTATGCAAACATACATATGTGTGTATAAATAGGTAATGTAATACCATATATATGTTTAGATATACCTGTTTATGTGAGAGTTTGCCTCTTTTAATTACGTCTATGTTCAGTAATATATTCCCATTTATTATTATTTATATTAGACACAACGGGCTCACGTAAGCACACAGAGATACAAGAGACACACCAACACGCACACGCATACATAATACATACTCTATATATTAATATATTGTGTGTGTGTGGTATATGTATATATTAAGTGTGAGAGAATAATACAGAGAGATAGTCAGAAAGGGAGGAAAATGAGAGAGAAAAATGATAGATCTATATAATAAATATATAGAAAATATCACCACATGATTAGTATGATATCCGTCTTTGTTGTAACTCTTTTTTTGTTGCAACTTTGGAAGAGCATTTCTTGGAATATTGATATTTGTTTTCATTGATGGAGTCTCTCTTTCTTGCTACTTCGTCAAAAATAAATGCTGCTATTACATCAGATAAGCAATACATGTCATAGAATTTTCAACGAGTATGTATTGATCTAGACATTGTTTAAATTTTGAAATGCATTTTTTTGTAATACTCAGCATAACAACTGGATTTAATTAAAGCTAGCAACGTGTCATGTAGCATGAGCGTCAGTGTATGCGCGTATCTGTGTATATATTCATGTGTGATTGCATGTGCTTCCTTGTGTTCTGTGAATTACCATCGCAACATCTATAATATCCAGCGTAGTATAATATTAAGACTAAAGACAATGGAATACCTAAATTTAGTGAAAGTAGCATGCATGCGAATGAAGTACTCAATATATTTACAGAAAATGATGCATCAGAAATATTGCTTTTGCAGTCATATTCGTACGTTTGCCATTCAATTTGATAATGGGTTTTTTTCAAAGTCGCGAAAAATAATAGCACCATGAAATTTGTCATTCAAATTCTTTTTTCCGTAATTCACTTTCACACTTCGGTCAAAGGATTTACCATTTACATCATTCAAATTGAAAGACCCCTCGAGACCATTCAAATCAATCAGAATGCGAGGAAGCGTCTTTTCGAGCATTCAAACTCGCATGTGGGCATTCGAGTTCGGAATAAACTTATTCAATTTAGCACTAATTTTACATGTGTGTTTTACTCACATTCTAAGAAGTGGATGTTAATAAATGAGACATTAAAAATTACTTGATTTCTCATGAACATTTTATTATGTTGTTGTAACTACAACGAAGAAATAAATTACGTGATTTTTCTCTCCACGATTGTCTTTTCCGCTGCAACATTCGTAACATTTGCATTTTATATCCCATCCTCTTACAGCAACTTATAAACATAGAGCCATAGATAAGGTACATGCATATAGCAGACGGCAAGGCTAGTTGACACCTTCAAGGGGCATCAAACCGATTACCTGTAACTGGCAGACTCACTTGGCATTATAATATGTGTTGTCCGATTCAGAGTAGTGATATACCTACGGTCTTGGAGGCGCTACAAGTTATCCAGGGTAGTGCCCATCACGTTAGAGTTAATGAGGAAACGCTCCATGTGATTATTGCTGCCAACCCACTCGCAACCCTTCAACAGATGAAGAGGTACTTAGAGGCAGCATTGCCCGCAAAGCCACCTGTTTCCGTGTGTGAAATCTCATGGGCTCTAGATGAGATGTTGATAAGTATGAAGTTTGCTGAAGACGTCCCAGATGCAAGAAATGCACCAAGAACTCTGGAAAAGCGTTATGGTTAGTGCATTGGTTCATGGAAGAGGGAGTTGTCGGTCATTGCTAATTCATTGATGAATGTGGGTACAACATTTGGATCAGGCGGTCTTTTGGTTAAGCACCCCCTCCCGAGGTGTTCCTGTTCGCCGAGTTGTCGACCGTCAGCGTGCGAAAAACCGCAAAGTCAATTTCGCGTTGGGAGAAATTGGTTCGGTTCACCACTCCGTTGCGAACGATACCGTGACAGGAAACTCTTTCGAGGGGTTCTTGGTGGAATCAGTTCGAGCATGTGTTGACATCTCCCTAGCGCATGGATCCATCTACTTTATCTACGCGCGGCTACACGTTCGACCCAAGCTCCCAGCTGAGGCCGACCCTAACATCAGTCGCAAAACTCCTGCCTCACTAATCGCCTTGTCTAAATTGTACGAAAATGGCACATTCTGTTTTTAATGCGGGTGTCAAGCGGAACTGCGCTCGAGTTGAGCTGCAGCAAAGTTTTGGCGACTGAACAGCTGCAGAAAAAGCCGGCCTGACCATGAAAGAGTGGCGAGCAAATGTCATACAATAGGTCGAAAGGAGTAACATTGACGCTATCATTCCAGATAATTGTGTTCGTTGATATAGAAACACTCAGACCTACCTCATGAGATACCTAGACCGCCAGAAGATAGACGACTACGTTGTCTCAAACGAACTCACCTTATCAAGACTGTAAATCTATTTCTTTATTGCCCACAAGGGGCTAAACACAGAGGGGACAAACAAGGACAGACGAACGTATAAAGTCGATTACATCGACCCCAGTACGTAACTGGTACTTAATTTATCGACCCCGAAAGGATGAAAGGCAAAGTCGACCTCAGCGGAATTTGAACTCAGAATGTAACGGCAGACGAAATACGGCTACGCATTTCGCCCGGCGTGCTAACGGTTCTGCCAGGTCGCCGCCCTAAAAAGCCCGTCGGCGACAGTAAATCGTTAACCATCCTAGTGTCCATAGGACCCTTTCCCCGATGAAAGAAAAGATGCGACACCAAAGAAAGATATACTTTTCCCAACAAGACATATTATTAAAGGAATAACACACATCACTACATAATGTATACAAACCCAAAGAAAATGAGCAATTACTGTAATTGTGAGTTTCCTTAAAAAGATTGAAAATGCTGTAAAATGGTTTCGTCAAGTCTTTATCAATAAATACATGTACATATGCAAAAATTAAATAAAACACATAGAAAATACATAGACACGATAAAGTGCTTAAAGCTAAAAAAAATGGACAAAAACAGGTGGTTATGATAGCAATGATCATGAGATAAAACCAGTACGTTCCAATTTGATGGCTCGAAATGTTAAATAGATTGCTCCGAAACAAATTTGAACGCTGGAAAAGACGGTTCCTTGCATTCCGACTAATTTGAATGCTCTCGATTGGTATTTTAATTTGAATGATTTAAATGCTAAATTCTTTGACCGAAGTGCGAAGTGAATGATCGAAAAACGAATTTGAATGACTAACTTCATGGCGCTAATTCTTCTCGCGACTTTCACTGACCTGATTACAAATTGAATGGCGCACATACTAAAAGACTGCAAAAGCCAATACAAACCTACAAAGTCTATATCGACACAGACATTGAAAATAACGTTTATCTAACTAGTATCTCCTTCCAATATTACAATATTGGGAATGGCAATTGGATTCAAGACAAGAAATAACAATCTGTGTGCGCGAGTGTGTGGATATAGGCGCAGGAGTGACTGTGTGGTAAGTTCCGTGCTTACCAACCACATCGTTCCGCGTTCAGCCCCACTGATATAGCGTCTTGGGCAGATGTTTTCTACTTTCTACTATAGCCCCGGGCAGATCAAAGCCTTGTGAGTTAATTTGGTTGCCGGAAACACTAACAAGCCTATATATATTGTTGCATTTCGGGATAGTCCTATTATTTTGAGAAATAAACACACACGTTATATTTTCGTTCTTCGGTCGTTCATTAGTGTTCCTATTCTGACTCATATCCATTGCCCGGATATATTTGGTCACACCTCTATGACCTCAGTGACACTTTCCATTCAGGTGTGTGCTCTTGTTCCGCTTCCTCAATTATTTTCTATTATGCGGACTGTTTTAATGTGTATGTGCGGGTGTGTGTCTTCGCCCACGCTGCTGAACTCGTGGTAGTTGTATTTTCTTATTGCCGTATTTTCTGTTGTCGTTGTTGGTGGCGTTGTTGAAATGTTTGCGGCCGTTCCACAATTGCTGTTTGTGTGTTTTTATGCGTTTATGGTTTCGCTTAATATGTTGTTTGTATCCGTGCCCTTTATTCAGTTTTTTTTAAATCTCAATTTCTTTTATTCATCATAGGTATGTGCGTATTTCTCTATCGTGTGTGTTTTATACTCCTTGTATCGTATCATTCTCCCTTCTATAATTAGTCAACATGATATGTGGCGGTGTGTGTTATTCTATTCGTGTATTTTGTTGAGGCTCGGTCTGTGTGTAGCATCTGTGATTTGGCTAAGTTTCATGTCAGTTTTATGCGTTGATATTATTTTAATCTCTATGCTATTAAGCGAGCCCGTATCTTCTCATTGAGCACTGAAGAACCTAAAATGTAATTGAGCTCAGGCCATTGTTCACCTATACGTTTCTCTATGTTGCGTGCCGTCTCTGCGACAATGTGCAGAAAGATGACAACTACTTACATTGATAAAAGAGCACGTACCATAGTGGAGCGTATAGGGGGAACACTGGCGGCAAACAGCAACAGCGGCAGCAACACCAACAATAGCAACAACAACTACAACGATGTTAGCAGCGTGAACAAACACTAAAACAGAGAGAGATACAGGAACGGTACCACAAAATGGGGTCAAGGACAGACGCAACCGCAAAGGGGTGTGTGGGAGAGGAAGAGGAGAGGGCCGTAGTCCCCATAAAATATATAAGTATATACATCATAGAAGCCGAATTGACTAAGCGGAGAAAGAGCATGCTCGAGGAGGGAAAATGTCAATGTAGAGGTCACAGACGTGTGACGAAAGATTTCCGGATCATTGGATATTAATTAGTCAGAATAGGGTCAGTGACAAACGAGTGAATAATGTATATATTATTGTGTGTGTCTCCATGGCAAAAGAGAATATACAAAAATTACCATACTGAAATACAATAATATATGTCTCAACACACGGTTCCACACGAGGAATATTGCAATAGATATTCATAAACGCATGGCTGCAAACTTGGGCTCAAACCAGTAAAGGAATATATATATATATATATATTATATATATATATATATATGGAAGCACATGGCCTAGTGAACACACTGGGCGATGTGTATATGAGCGAAACACCTAAGCTCCACGCGGCTCCGGCAGAAGGTAGTGGCGAACTTCTACTGACTCTTTCGCCACAACTATCTCTCACTCTTTCCTCCTGCATCTTGCAGCTCACCTGCGACGGACCGGCGTCACGTCCAGGTGGGGAACCTATACACCAAGGAAACCGGGAATCCGGCCCTTATAATCAAAGCATGGCTTGAGAAGGAACAAAATACACTCACACGCAGATACACAGAGACACACAGATATAATATATATATATAATTATGCCATCCTTAAGAGAAGATTGCATCCTAGTTCTCTGTTTTTACCATTGTTCACTGCAAGATTATCTGCGTTAATTTTGCGATGATGGGTATAGTTGTTTAAATTGTTCATGAATGTAAAAGGAAACGAAGAATTTGTCGTATAGATATGAGTTTATTGAACGATATTCAAATCAGTAAAATACGAATTTATATATATCTCCCTCTATGACGGAGAGTCATGATAGGTATACTGGGCTTCGTATATTTTACTCCAGTGTCAATTTGATGACATGCATTGCTCTCTCACTCAATAATAATGATGATGATGATGATGGTGATAATAATAATAATAATAATAATAATAATAAAATATAATAATAATAATAATAATAATAATAATAATAATATGCTTTCTAATTGATGTATCAATACCGGCAGATGACAACGTGTCTCTAAAAGAAATGGAGAAACTCTCAAAATACAAAGACCTGGAAATAGAGGTAACTAGAATGTGGAATCTGAAAACAGAAACAATTCCTATCATAGTAGGTGCATTAGGCATGATAAAAAAATATTCAGACAAATACATAACAAAAACACCAGGATTTACAAACACATATAACATACAGAAAATTGCACTACTAGGTACTGCACACATCCTACGCAGAACACTTTCCATACAATAACCATCAGAGCATCACAACAAATCACAGAACATACCCAAGGCACATAGAGCTGCGCTCGGTAGTGAAGTGAAAGCACGCTATAAAAATAAAACTACTGAATAATAATAATAATAATAATAAAATTAATAATAAGAAGAGGTGACATCTAAAGAATGGGACCTAGATAATAGATAAATCGAGGCTTATTTATATATGTTATAATTTAGAACTAAGTGTAAGTTGTCATTATGGTAGCCGGTGGTTTGAATGTCGGAGCAAAGAGGTGTGATGCATTCTTGTCAGCTATTAATGGCAATAGATGCTACGATAAACCGTTGAATAAAAGGGACGTTGCTGTAGAAGAAAAAACAAGACAAACAGTTAAAAAATACACACAAACTTATGCTCACAATACATAGACATACATATCTTGCATACATAACGTGTACATACGTACACACACAAACATTTATACACACATGCATGAACACATACAAACCTACATGTGCTTGTACGTACACAAACATATAAACATAGACACACACGCACAGATGTTTATCTATATATATATATATATATTATATATATACATACACAAGCATACATTCACACTCCTTCATACACGTATATAAATAAATACGACATAATATATTATATATATATATATATATATATATATATATATATATATATATGTGTGTGTGTGACCTCGTCTGTATCACTAGTGATTTTTTTGCCCTGTCTTCCCTTCTCGGGATGTTTCCTTCTCCTATGTTTCCGACGAAGAGCTCCGCTCGAAACGTCAAACCCTCCTTCTTCCCTTCTTTCCTGATCGTCCATAATACTTTATTTGTTCCACGTCCTTGCGTTGTTGTTTTTTTGTTTTTGGTTTCTTGTTTGGATTAACTTTATATATATATAATATAATTATAATATACATATATATATATATATATATATATATATATAATATATATATATATATAGATATTATATATACATATATATGCATATACATCTTCCTATCAACACTAACACCCCGCATGTATACAAACATATGCATATCCACATAAATGAAGGGTACGTGTGCATGAATGTCGCACTTACGGACTGGACACAGTCATACACTCAAATATATGCATACACACACATATATATATACAAACGCACACACATATACATATAAAATATATAGATGCACATTTACATATACTCACACACGTACGCATTCACACAATCAGAAAGGAAAACAAGAAACAATTGAAAATATATATATAAAAAATTAAAATAATCTAAGACGTATGGGAAGCTTGTGCAGGAACACAGTAAATATAACAATATATATATATATATATACACACATACATATCTATCTCTATATATTAGTGTGACTTCATGTAGGAGCATATATATATATATATATATATATATATATAATATATATATATATATATATATATATATATATGTGAGTGCATTTCTTTATGTGTCCTATTCATGTACTCCTAGAAATACGTGTGTTTGATATAAACTACCTGTTAATAAAAAGCATCGATTCTCGTCTCTTCCTAAAAAAAACGACATATTTTGTATGGTTTAGCGTAAAAATATGGAGATTTTTACTGTCTTCAATAGAGTAAAGATTTTTGCTATACACATCGGAAATACTTGGCTATAATACTATCTCAGAGTATACGAAATATGCGGTATCCTGAGTGAATGAAATTAAATTGCTAGTGGCACTTACTCCAGTATTTCAATACAAATACTGTGCAGTATATTATCATTTCTTTTCTGTATGTTTGCAAGATGATATTGTTATTATTAGAAAGAATTTCGAATTTGATTTGCTCGCGGATAATTCGTTATCTCAAAATTATCTAAAGTTTAT
>NC_043001.1:7592337-7622337 GCF_006345805.1 Octopus sinensis | reverse complement strand
AAAAGAGTATATATATATATAAAGTTAATCCAAACATGAATACACAAAGAGAAAACACAACAACGCGAGGACGTGGAAGAAACATTGGACACTCAGGAAAGAAGGGAAGAAGGAGGGTCTTACGTTTCGAGCGGAGCTCTTCGACAGAAACATAGGAAAAGGAAAGATCCAGAGAAGGGAAGGCGGAAGAAATAAAATCGCCAACGGTACACATATATAACAAAGTGGAGTTGTAAGGTACCGCACGAATGGAATTATATATGAAAGAAGAATTGAAAATGCAATTTTAAAAGATGTTTATTTTCTTGACCGGTTTCACTTTGTTAGAAAAAATTGTCAAAAGTAACATGTAAAAGCTTGGTTGTGTTAGGTACTCGTTGTCAAAAAATATTACAATACATATATACATCTTTGATAATAATAAGAGCATATTAAAAACAGTTTACAAGGGAAAATCTTGGGAAAATATTTAAAAAATTGACAAGTTCATTAAAATATTGGGTACAAAAGATTACAATACATATATACATCCTTTTATAATAATAAGAAATTGTTAAAAACTGTTTACAGAAAGAATTATTAAAAAGTTCAGGGGGATATTGGTATTGTATCTATACATATATATATACACACACAAAATTATAAGTTAATAAAGGTAACATTTTGGTGGTATATAAACGTACAATGAGGGAGATATATTTAGCTTGAACTGATCTAATTTACCATATTATCGTAAAACACCAGTACCTAACACAACAAAGCTTTTACACGTTACTTTTGACAATCTTTTTCTAAAAAAGTGAAACCGGTCAAGTAAATAAACATCTTTTAAAATTGCATTTTCAAACCTTCTCTCATATATATATATATATATATATATATATATATATATATATAATATATATATATATATATATATATATATAGGCGCAGGAGTGGCTGTTTGGTAAGTAGCTTGCTAACCAACCACATGGTTCCGGTTCAGTCCCACTGCGTGGCATCTTGGGCAAGTGCCTTCTGCTATAGCCCCGGGCCGACCTATGCCTTGTGAGTGGATTTGGTAGGCGGAAACTGAAAGAAGCCTGTCGTATATATGTATATATATATAAGTGTGTGTGAATATGTTTGTGTGTCTCTGTTTGTTCCCCTAGCATTGCTTGACAACCGATGCTGGTGTGTTTACGTCCCCGTCACCTAGCGGGTCGGCAAAAGAGACCGATAGAATAAGTACTGAGCTTACAAAGAATAAGTCCCGGGGTCGATTTGCTCGACTAAAGGCGGTGCTCCAGCATGGCCGCTGTCAAATGACTGAAACAAGTAAAAGCGTAAAAGGGTAAAAGCATAAATAGTATATATATATGTATATATATATATGTGTGTGTGTGTGTTTGTATGTATGTACCAGGGGTTAAGTAATATGCATTACAAAATATCACAAAAACTGTTATTCAGAGTTCCAGGTTCCGTCTGACAGTTTTTTTTACAAATTATACTAAACAATGCACGTACATATGCGTGTATGGCAGTTTTTTCTTGTCTGTGTGCGTGATTGATTTATTTTTTCTGTGTGTGTCGTGTGCGTGCGTATTTGTGTGTGTGTATGCGTATGTGTTTTTGTGTGTATGAGAGTGTGTGTGTAAGTGTGTCCCCTCGTATATGCTTATGTGTTCGGAGCAACTCATCCTGCTTGTTTTAGAAGTGGTTCTACATTTGCTGTGCTGGTATCTACAGTAAGAGATGACAGACTGATAATTATTAGACATGGAAAATTTGATTTTCACTTGAGCAGATGTTGCTAATTACGGGTTATTTTGGTCATACGTTCTTTGTAAAGCAACCAAGATTTGCCGCGAGCAGAAGTCACTAACTATGCAAATATAGACTCTGCAGTAAGCAATCATTTCGAACTTTGAGACGGAAGGTGCTGACTAAGTTATTTATTTATGAAAAGTTAACATACGGTGTGCACTGAACAGCTGAACACGGCCTGGAGGCGTGTTTTGGTTCTTGATACTAGAGTGACTGGAATGTCTGAGATCGGTGTAAACGGTGTATGGAGCGAGAGAGAGAAGAAAGCAGAAGTCACCAATATTTTGGATAAAGTTCAAGAGACGTGCATGGATGGCAAAACTTATAACTCTGGTGGTCGACTTCAGATCTCAATGTTTGAGAGGATGGAGAATCGGACTCAGTTGTGCTAGGCGTACGCAGATGAAGTAAATGATGAACGTCTGTGGTAAGCACACACTTTGGAAGGCGTCACTGCACCTTCATGTTCCACGTCCTTGCACCACTGGTCAGCCAGGTGAAAATGTTCTGTATTTAAATAATCAACAGATCCATGTGAAGCAATGTACTGCCAAGTGTCCACCTATGTTAGCAGCGATGGTTCTCTTTCTCACAAGGACGGTGAGCTGGCAGAAACGTTAGCACGCCGGGCGAAATGCTTTGCGGTATTTCGTCTGCCGCTACATTCTGAGTTCTAATTCCGCCGAGGTCGACTTTGCATTACATCCTTTCGGAGTCAATTAAAGAAGTACCAGCTACGCACTGGGTCGATATAATCGGCTTATTCCGTTTGTCTGTCCTTGTTTGTCCTCTCTGTGTTTAGCCCCCTTGTGGGTAGTAAAGAAATAGGTTCCCTTTCTCACACACACGCATACGTACACGCACGCACACACACATTCACACAAACACACACACACGTACACACATGCACACATACGTATAGTTGACAAGCGGTTACGTATCCATAGAAACCTTAAGTTGTAGTTAAACTTCAGGTGGAATGAAGACCAAAGTATGTTTAAAGGTTGTTCCATATTTGTTATATGGAGGGAAATTTATAAAATATTACCGGTTTCGATGTGTATCGCCATCTTGTCTAATATTAAGAATTGAAAATAAAATAAGGAAACAAGAAAATATTGGAAATTAAAAACTGTGTACCCGTATTTTTTTGGTAGAAATGAACTTAGAGTATCTTCTTGTATACAATAATCCATCGACTATCGCAGGCGTTACGTTCCAACCCTCCACCTGCGATAGGGGAAAATCCGTGCAGTAGAAACAGTACTGTACTGTATATTTTGTAAAATCATTTTTTAAATATTTTATATATACTTATTTTGTTATGAATGCAAAACAACACCACGGAAGAATCGACGTAAACTTAAATAATAAAACCGCGATAAGTGAACCGCGATTTATAGTGTGGAATTACTGTATGTTGTCTATGTTTGGAATTGGGTTCAGGTTTCGGGGTTTCTATTGAATTGAAAACAACTCGTTTGTTTTGAATAGCAACTATCTGTTCATAATACAGCCAGTTTTATGTGCGTACAAGTATGCGCGCACCTGTGTGTATGTGTGTGTGTGTGTCGGGGGGGGGGCATGCATGTGTATTTTGCTTTTTGGGGTACGCTATTTGTCGAGAAGGAAATATTTTTGTTTCAAAACAGTTCGTTATTTCTTTTTTATTCCGAAAATGGTTAACTAAATGTGTTTTCGTAAGGTATGTCTACAGAGTGCACGTGCCAAAACTATGCACCCTTCTCTTCCATTGGTCACTCGATTATATCATGTGACAGTTAGCTGGTGCAGACTGCAGGAAACTACCGGCGAATATTCGAAAATGAAATTTGCCAGGGTGGTCATTAACCCGCTGACATTCGTTGAAGATGTATCGAAGACACCAACGAACAAAACCCGAAGGAAAAAGAAGACACACTCAACACCAGAGCTGAAGAAACATCTGGAAGGAAAGAGTAGCCGTTCCGTCGAAAACAGTTGAGGAGTAGGGGCCGAAACTGGACGTAGTTCCTCCAGATGATGTCTTTAGTCACTGAATCCTATAAAGGAGCTACTGATGTAGAGAATCACAAAACGTGGTTGGAATTTTTCCAATGGATTTCAATGGCGGTGAAGTATTTTATTGTATTCAGAGATTTCTTTTCTTTTGAAAATATGGTCGCCTGTATGTATGTATTATTTTTAATGGATTTCAAGGATGTTCAGAAATGGAATTGAAAGGGTTTCGCAGAAATTATGTTTCCTCAGTTTTTTAGGTGTGTGTGTGTATGTGTGTGTGCGTGTATGTGAGTTAATGCTTGTTTTTATTGTTGTGTGTATATGTATGCTTGTCTTCTGTGATGTGTCTGTCTTAAGTGTTGGGTTTGTGCGTGGATGTGTGTGTGCATGTGTGCATGCATATGCGGAGGTATTCATTTTAATGGTGTGTTTTATGAGACGAATATAAAGAGCGGGAAAGTGGAAGGCATTCCGGATGAAGTATACTCTGCGATACTGCAACGAGGGAAATGACTTGAGTACTTTGAAACAAAAACAAATTTCTTGAAGACTTTGATTAACTTGTAACTTTCTTTTGATAAGTCGATTTATGACTCACCTCTTTGATCGATAATACACTATAGCTTAGCATTAGAGAGATTCACTTCGTAGCTAATGTCGTAACCATTTTGTTAGTCTCACATGTATCAGTGACCTCGACACAATTAGTCGTTTGGGTAATTAAACATTGTCTAACTGCGTACCTGACCATATTTCTTAGTTTTAGTACCAGAAGGAAAGCTGCGTTAATTCCTAGTATTTTGGAAAACATTCTATTACATCGCTGGAAATTGAGATCAGTTCAGTTAGTGTTGAATGTTGCGGCGGTATGTGAGTGATTGTTTTGCGCTTCAGTGTAGGAGAAAATTCACAGTTCATGGATCTGTTTGTGTTTGGCGAGATCAATTTTTGATCATAGATAGGATCTTTTCAATATGGCTGTCACTTTTCAATCATTTCAGTTTTGTTCCAATTAATTTCATATTTGATGTATTTACGGAGTTTTGCATGATATTTATTTTGCAGTAAATTAATAAATAAAGAGTTAGTAACTTATAAAATGTGCAAATATGGGGTAAATTTAGCAAGTCGAAAGCTACAGACACATAGGGGCCAGTTTTCATTGTAACAAGCCAAGCTGTTACCAAGAGGCTTATCACTTTGTTGCTGTCCTTTCAAACGATATGGTCATTTTTCGCTTATTAAACGCGTGTGATATGTTAAGAATAACAACTAAATAATCGTTATATATATATATATATATATATTATATATATATATATATATAACGGGAAGCTTTATGAAAATAAACAAAAGACGAAGGCAGGTGAAATACAAACAAACAATTCTATTAGTATGGCGCTCAGGAATATAAATAAAACAAGTCTTTTACGTTTCGAGCCTACGCTCTTCAACAGAAAGATACACAGAAAAGATACACGGAGAGAAACAAGGAGAGAAAAAATGCGTGCAGAAGCTAGCGAATCAACATATGGCGATATATATATATATAATATATATATATATATAATATATATTTTTAATAATATATATATAACTATCAAAAAGTATTAAAAAGTTTAATATAAGATAAAAAGTAAAACCACTACGATCGTTTCATGCCCATAACCTAATGCGTATAACTTAAATTCAATTAATAATTCAAATTATGGTTATAGTCAATCTTCAGGTTAAAGATAATAGTTAAATAAATAATCAAATATATTTAAACAATATTTTTTTAAGAAAAATAAAATATTTCGATTTATTAATTGAATTTAAGTTATTCGAATTAGCTTATGAGCATGAAACGATCGTAATGGTTTTACTTTTTATCTTATATTAAACTTTTTAATACTTTTTGATAGTTATATATATTTATTAAAAAAAACATAATAAATAAATAAAAATAAAAATTCAACTTTAAAAAATAATAAAATATATATATATATATATATATATAATTTATAAATATATATATAAATATATAAATTTGCAATCTTTTCAGAACAATTCAAAACTTTTTTTAAAATGTCACTAAGAGTTATATGGTGTGCGTAAAGCAGAAATCAGTCAATGTTTGATTGTTTTAGTTTCATATTTAAGAACTGATATCGTTGCAATATTGGCAACGCGCACAAAAGAACAGATTCCAAATCCTGTTTGCTGACTCGGTAAAAATTATCAAAATATAAAACACTGTAAAGTGTTGCAATTTTTTTCTGGAACAAGTGAAGTCGGTCTTGAGTTTCAGCTTGAAAATAATATCAAGACACCAAATTCGAAAATTTTATCGTGATTTTAAATTTCAAAAATTGCTGACAAACAAAATTTCCATTATTTGTGTCTTTTCACCCATTCTTTGCTTTTCAAATGTTTCGAATCTTCTCCAAAACCCAGCTCTGTGTTCTTATGAGTGGGGATAACCGAATCATATAATTCCATAAAGCTTGGTAAATGCTGCAGATTTAATGAAACAATAGACGTTGTCAGGTTCTAATTTTCCCTGGGATGCATAATAATTCCCATAAACACAAGTGCACACATTAATATTTCAGAAAAAAAATGACACTTTCAGAAGAAAACCCCTCTGAGAGTATATCGTCCAAATGAAAATCTTTATATATAAAAGAGAAGTTGTGTGTATGTCTCCTACGATTTAGATTCCTAACTACTCCCACATTTTGCGGTGCAGTTTAACCAAAACCGGGTATCTTATAGTCGTGGTTCATATCGAGCCCTTATGGGTATTAGCGCGCATCTATGAGGAGTCTACGATTTAAAATAAAAATTACCTTAATTTTTTTCCATTTTAATGCATTTTATCGCTATTATATAAGGGAAGTAACTCTCTAAAAATGTCTACGATGAGTTAACGATTTAAAAAAAAAATTACCATTATTTCTTTCCATTTTTTATGCATTTTTTGCTTTTTTTTACTATAACTGTCTAAAAATGCTTATATAGTTATTTCCCTTACAAGCCCGAGCAATGCCGGGCGATACTGCTAGTTACTCATAAAAATTTAAGTGGAGACAAGTGTAATTACCAAGACATACTGGAGTAAAATGTAAACAGTCATGGAAAATCAGCAATGCCATTGACCTTAGCAAATATTACATGATTTAATCTAGAGGCGTGTGTCAAAGGAAAACTGATGTTAAATGTCATAGAATTAGATTTGGCAGGACTTATTGAATATCGACATATTTGTCATTGAAGTTTTGAAGAACACACCGCAGCATAATATTCAAATGTTCTTTCTCACACAGACACAAACACGCACAAATCATACATATAAAAACGCATAATTTCTCTGCTTCTCTTCATGTCCTATCTGCCTCTCTATCTGTCCGTTTCTTTACATATACTTATCTATCTCACTATTTTCTATGTGATTTTTCACTTGCCAATATCTATCTATCTATCAATCAACCAATGAATCAATGAATCAGTCAATCAATCAATCCATCTACTAGTGTGACTACACACACACACACACACACACATATATATATATATATATATATATATATATATATATATATATATTTCTATATATATATATATATCTATATATTTACAAGCTAGCCCTCTATCGATCGATCTATATAACTACGTTTCTTTATATCTCTTTGTGTGTATGAAGGAATCAATCAGTCTTCTATACATAATATGCCGGATATATAGGACACATACATAGAAACTGTATCCATATTACTTTCATAACTATTTCTGACATACATATGGAAACTGTGAAATTGTCTTAATTCTACATTTTAATTATGACACACAACCCAAGAGAACGTTAATAGGGAACCTATAGGTAGAGGTAACGTAGCAGTGAGAGGACACTTGGCTAAAATAATTTATGTCTATGTCATGAAGAGCACAGAAGACAATCACCTCCAGCCTCATAGCTGAATAACGGGTCCCAGTTACAGTGGGAAATCTGCTTATTAGAACGTGAAGATATACAGTATAAACCACAGTTAAAATTTGCAACATTTACAGATATATCTACAAAACGAAAGAAAGTCATCCACATGTACAGGAATCACTCGCCATATCGCCGTTCCCTTATATATAAATATATATATATGTATATGTATATATGTATGTATGTATGTATGTATGTGTGTGTGTCTGTATGTATTTCCGTACCATTTGCGTATATTCCACATATATAGCCTTATACATACATACATACATAAATACATGCATACATACACACATATATACATACGCACACACCATATATATATGTATGTGTATATATATATATATATATATATATAATATATATATATATATATATATATTATATACACGTATATGTATATATACATATATACATACGTGTATATATACATAATATATACGTATATATATATACATACGTATATATATACATAATCATATATACATATGCATGAACAGAGAGAAATATATGTTGATAGAAAACGACAGGGTCATTTGTGTGTTATTAAACAAGGATTTACACAAGGGAAGATATCTACATGTATAAATAAATTTGCATACACGTATATACACATATGCGGAAGTCTGCGTGTGTGCGTGTCTCTGCGTGTGTGTGTAAATACATATCCATATATATATATATATATATATATATATATATATATATATCGACACATGCAGATATAAGTATGTATTCATGTATGCATATACATATATATATATATATGAGTGTATATGAGTGTGTATGTGTGTATGTGAGCGTGTATGAGTGTATGCTTTGTGGGTGTGCAGACACTTGCAAGTATGTATGTGTCGGTGTGTGGCGTGTGTACCAAATTATCAGAATTATTCTCTATTTCAATCCCTTTGGTAACTTAATTTAATTTTGAAGGAATGAATACAAGCGCATGAATAGCATGTTAGAGACAATACCTTCTATTTTCAAAACAATTAATATGGTAACGAGCAGTCATGCACATCAATATTCATGAAAGCATTTTCAGCACAATCATTTGAAACTGGTTCTGTCTGCGATATCACCTGTGTTCATATTGAAATATATGACAATGCGTCTTCCATTATCGCGAAACAACATCTCAGATAATAAAACGTATTACGTTATAATATGGTAATTGATAGACACACAAATACCCACCCATATATATATATGAGTGTGTGTGCATGTTTATATAATGTGTGTATATATGTATATGAATTTGTGTATCAATATGTGTATAGATATATATCTAAGTTTATATATATATATATATATATATATATTATATATATATATATACATGCATATATACATACATATATATATGTATATATCATATATGTATATATACATGCATATATATATATGCATAATATTCAATATTTATATATACATACATATATATATATAGTTATATATATATATATATATATATATATATGCATACATACATATATATATATTATATATATATATATATAATATATATATATGTATGTATGTGTGTGTGTGTGTGTATAAAGTATATATGTTTTCATACGTACTCACAGACACACATACACATGTGTGGAGAAGTGAAGTACTGTTATTTTAAGAATAGTGTTCAGACACACAATTAAAAGAGGTGAGAGTTAGTGGAATTCTGAAACCATTTGTTAGGAAACAAAGAGCCATTCTTCGATTAGTATCATCATGCCAATATTGCTTGTTCTCTGAATTGCCTACATTGTAATTGCTCCGAAGAATTTAATGTCAGTTGTCTATGATATCAATTAAATAGTAGAAATTAATCGATTTCAATGATACCAGAAATAACTTTATATGTATGATTTAAATTGGTACAAAATCGATAGGAACACGGACGCTTTGACAAAATATATAAATACATAAATGGATATATATACCGGTACGTGTGCATATATATATATATGAGTGTGAGTGTATGTTGTGCATGTGGGCTTACATACATGCATATATGTATATATATATATATAATATATATATATATATATAGATATAGATTAAATAGGGACAATTGATGGAGGGGAATATTCTTTACGTTGCATGTCTCGCTTCTTTGCTTTCTTCGTTCTTCGAAAAAAGTTACTTTTCTATTTTTTCGTTTTAATTTTTTTTTTGTTTCACATTGTGTTTAACGCTACCCATACATGCATGTATACATACATATATATGTATGTATATGTATACATATATACACATACATTTATGTATATATATTCATATATATATACATACATTCATATATATATGTAAGTATATATATGTATATATACATAATCATAGAATTCATATATATATATTAAAGAATACAAGCGTATATATATATATATATATATATATATATATATTATACATTTATATATATACATTTATATATATAGATTATATATATATATATAGATTTATATATATATATATATATATATAAATATTTATACATTTATATATATATAGATTTATATATATGAATGTATGTATGTATGCATATGATCATACATGCATGCGTGTGTGTATTTATGCATATATGAGTGTGCGTGTCTGCGCGTGTGTTTTCGCGTGTAATTGCGCGCGTTTGACCAAGGAAGTGCACGTGCTTCTGCATGTACGTACGCAGCTCTTGTGTTAGTTTATATGTACTTTAACATATGTATTTTAACATAGCGTCTTTCATAATGTCTTTGTAAGTCGCTACATACATCTTGAAATTTCTTTCAACCAAATTATTTTGAAATGAATAAGGAATTTCCACATTTTGCAGACACAATCACTAATTTATCGTTACATTTTTGGCTAAATACCAGCGAAAATCGGAATTGAAATGCTGACCTTTTTTTACTCAACAATATTTATTGCACTTCCTTTATTTCTAAATCAACGATTTGCCTTCGAGCAACGAAGTTTATTGCAGATCGTATTTCCAAATTTCGGCAATAAATGTGTGAATATTTCAATCCATTTAAAATTTTTTTTATTCGTCGCCTATGAAATTTATAAAAGAACAGACAAAATAATATTCAGAGAACACCAGGAATGTATTCATTAATTGTTTAAATTTTCCTTGAATATTTCTCCTTCTATAAGTTAAACAACTATTTCATATGCTTCAATAATTTGTATGATTATAAAGAAATCCACAAATTTTGCGCATCAAAGCCGCGAGCAACATATTTCAGCGGGGTTTTTGAATATTGGTACAAGGGATAAACACATTTCTTCTCAACGACGTGATTCCCTGTTGACTCCCATTGCATGACATCGAGGACGGCTGTTTCTATTATAACCTCGCGACGACATATGACATGCAAGTGGATTCATTTGACGGAAACTGAATTAAACCCATCGTATATATATATATATATATATATATATATATATATATATATATATATTATATTATATATATATATATATATATATATATATATATATTCAGTTACCGTCTACCAAATCCACTCACAAGGCTTTGGTGGTAGACACGCTCCAAAGGTACCATGCTGTGGGACTGAACACGGAAGCATGTGGTTTGCTTAGACTATGTCTAAGGCTACACCGGAAGCTGCAACACAACCCGCTTTCCTCTATCCCACACACAAGGGATCGATATAATCATTCTAATGTATAATGATACCTGTTTATTCCATTTTCTTTTTCCCTTATTTCTTACAAACACACACATACACATATATATATATGTATGTACCCATTATGTATGCATGTATGTATGTATTTGCATTTGTATGTGTGTGTGTATTGTATATATAATTTTGGGTATGTGTGCATCTAAGTGTGCGTGATTTTCTGTCTGTGTGTATCACCCATCATCACCGGAATGCCGGTGTCTATATGCTTGCATCGTTACAATTTAGCGCTTCGGTACCTCAGACAGACGCAATATGTAGCAGGATTAAAAGAAGGTATTGGGGTCTGTTCTGCAAGACATTGACCTAGTGTGAACGCAGTCTAGCGACTGAAACACTTATTGGATAAAAGAAATATTAGACTGAATTCAGTGTTGAAATTTTGTAAGATGTAATCTGGGAATCAGTAGAATAAAAATGATTATTTTCTCTACTTGTATATTCTATATGTTATCTTCGAAAAATCTCCATATTCATAAGTAGTTGAAAAGAAACACAGACCTCAGATTTTTCTTTTAAAAATTGGTTTCAAATTTTGACACAAGGTCAGTGATTTTCGAGGTCTGGTGATCGATTACATCAGCCTCATTGGCCTAATTCTACTTAATGTTATCGACTTCGAAAGGCTGAAATGCAAAGTCAACCTCGGCCGAATATGAACTTTCCTTCAAATATTATTTTCTACTGTAGGCACTAAGCCTAAATTTTGGGGATGGGGGCCAGTCGATTAGATCGATCACAGTACGCTACTGTTACTTAATTGTATTGGCCCCGAAATGATGAAAGGCAAAGTCGAGCTCAGCGGAATTTGAACTCAGAACGTAAAGACGGACGAAATACCTATTTCTATTTCTTTACTACCAACATGGGGCAAAACACAGAGGGAACAAACAAGGACAGACAAACGGATTAAGTCGATTATATCGACCCCAGTGCGTAACTGGTACCTATTTAATTGACCCCGAAAGGATGAAAGGCAAAGTCGACCTCGGCGGAAATTGAACTCAGAACTAAACGGCAGACGAAATACCGGTAAGCATTTCGCCCGGCGTGCTAACGTTTCTGCCAGCTCGCCGCCTTTAAGATATCACTCAGTAAAATATTATCTTCTACTCTAGGCAAAAGACCCTAAATTTGGGCAGAGGGGTCTAGTCGATTAGATTGACCCTAGTAAGAAAATAGTCCTTAATTTAATCGTGAAATGCAAAATTTAAGGGTGAAATGTAAAATTGACCTCGGCGGAATATAAACATTCTTCCAAGTATTAATCTAAATAACAAGATCTAATTTCTTTATGAACATACTCCTCGAAATATTTGTGTAATAAATACTCATGACGGTACTCTTCACTGCCGCACGATTTGAGTCCACCATTCAAATTCTGTCTGGAATCAACAAGCTGTTCTTGAAAATATGATCCCGCTGCCAGACGTCTTAGAAATGAAAACATTCTATTTTCGTTAATGTCATGCTTTCTGTCTCTCATTGACTAGAAATTGGCTTCTATTAGCGTCTTCTTTTTAGTAATATTCTTGGGAATCATTCCGAAGCAGCCAGTTACTCGTTCAATAATGATAATAATGTTAACAACGACTTATATTATAAATTTAGAATAATTTATTACACTCATTACCGACTAATCAAATTATTTAATCATTAACACCTTGGGAAAATCGGTGTGAAAGTGTCTTTACAATTAGAGCAACTGAATTAGCAGTCTTCAATATGAAATTTGAACTTCAAAACTTTTCTCTTGGAGATATATCAGAACTAAGCGCATTGTTACGAATAAATATTTTGTAAAAAGACCATTCTATGAAGGCATAAGGTGAAATATTCGCAAAACTCATTTGGATTACCTTCATTTATTATGATAAAATTGGTTTTAATTATTAATATCTCGGTCTTGCTGAAGTACTTTTATATAAATGTAAATCGTTTGCTTCTTTCTGGTCACTTATATTTGTGTGCCTTCAAAAAGAAGGCATACATTGATACACACATAGATACATAGACACACACACTCACACACACACACACACACATATATATATGCCCACCTCTATCTCAACACACCCACAAACATGTATATATATATTATTTACATTATTTACATTTGACATATATTTGTCCTCATCTTGTTTGCTGTTAACACAACGTTTCGGCTGATATACCCCACAGCTTCCATCAGGTGTCTTGAACATATGGCATAGCTATGAGCGCGAGCTACCAAGATTCCGAGATCTATTCCATGCAGTGTCCTGAATAATAGTAATCATAATAATAATAATAATAATAATAATGTTAATAATGAGTAGAGTTTGTGTGTGCGTATGTGTTTGTGTGTGTGCGTATGTGTTTGTGTGTGTGTGCGTGTGTGTTTGCTTGTTTATAGAGACAGACAGAGATATTCGTATTGCTTCCGATATTCGTATTGGAACTTCCGGCGCGAATATCAATCAGCACAACAAGCCGTTTCCAAATTTCTAGAAGAGTGAAGGGTGTCATGCTGCTGTTTTTCTCACAGACAGTGTCCAACACAACCTACTATTCTGTGTAGTACAGAAAATTGAAAACAAACAATGCGCATGCGCAAAATTAGAAATTTAAAAGGGCGAAAATTAACCCATCGCTGTCAATAGATTTAAATATATATATCCATATCTCTCTCTCTATCTCACTCTATTTCTATCTATGTATATATATATATATATATATATATCACTCACTCACGCTCTCTCTCTCTCTCTCTCTCTCTCTCTCTGTATATATATATATATATATATATATATATATATATATATATTTAAAAAAAGGAGATGTCGAACACGAGTGGTGATATATAAAAAAGGAAATGAAGAAAATGCTGACAATAATTGAAGTAATTTAAGTAATTTAATTAGGTGAAAGTTCTTTTTACCGGTTGCGCATTTGTTATGCTTATCAAAATATAAAAGAGAGATTAGAGTCTGTCTCTTTATGTGAAAAAAAGAGGCTCCAGAGTTGTTTTGGATTTGCTTGGTTTCGCGCCTAAAATTTTGATTGGTCATTATGAAGGGGTCACGTGAATGTTTGAATGGAAGTTGGTGTTGGGGTAAGAAAAAAGGCTCCAGAGAAGTTAAAATTTGGCTAGTGTCCCGCCTAAAACTTCTTATTGGCCATAATAAAGAGGTCACGTGAATGTTTAGAATTTTCGAAAATAGTGTTGTTGAAAATTCTTATTGTTCAGGCTGGTCAGTAGACGTCATGTGGATATTTTAAATAGCTTTTTAGCGCGTAGTTAGGGAGTGTATTTTCCGCTTGACTGGATAAGTAAGTTCCATTAGAACAGGGAGATCTGTATGTATGTATGTGTGTGCGCGCGCGCGTGTGTGTGTTTATATGTATGTTGGGGCGCGCGCGCGTGTATATATGTGTATGTGTGTGGGTACAATTTTCAATATTTATAGTTCTGCTGGCCTTGTGCCTGTATCGGGAAGCAACGTATTTGTGTGAAGTCAATATTTACAGCCATTTCCAAAAAATAGTGTTGGATGTTTTGCACCCGTATTCAATTATGTGTATGTGTGGAACCATATATTTGTGTGTGTCATGGTGTTAATATCTGGGTAAAGGTGTGTGTAGGGTGTGTGCAGGTGTAAGTGTGTTTGTTGTGGGTTCGTGTTAGGGGCATGTGTTTAGAAGTGGTCTGTATTTATTAATAAGGTGGGATTCCATGGTTATTCGCTGGTATGAGTGGCATTGTCTTTAAATTTGTAGAGGGGAAAGATTCTAAAATTGGGATGGAGTTGTGCGGCACAGGTATCAATATGTGCACTAAATGCTATTTTTCTATATTCCTGTATTTTTATTTGGGATCTGTGGACAGTCATGCGTTGGCGGAGGCTATTTTTTGTTTGGCCTATGTAGTGTTCATTACAGCCCGAGCAAGTTAAGACATATACTAGGTTTTCTGATGCGCATGTGAAGTTGTGTTTTACTGTGAAACATTGTCCTTGTTTAAAAAGGAATTCCGGACCTTCTATTAGGTTGATGCATATACCACAGTTGGGTCTATTGCATTTGTTTACTGTGGGTTTAGTTGTTGTGGTTGGCAGTACTTTGGCATTTGTTAGGATGGTTTTCAATGATTTGGGTTGCCTTTTGCTCTTTATGATTTCGTGTGTTAAGAGGATTTGGTTCATTCTATGGTCCTTTTGTAATACAGGAATGTTCTGGAGGATGGTGTCAAAAGCTTCATTGTTGAGGGGGTTGTGTGTAGAGATGTATGGTAGAGTATGGGGTTTCGATGTAACAGGTTTAGGGCGTCTAAGTTCCTGCGTGCTGAGTTTTAGGGCGCGTTGGATCCCATTGTCAATTAGTGACGTGGGGTAATCCCTGCTTGTTAATGTGCCCTTGAGTTCTTGTAGACGTAAGAGACGGGTGTTTTTATTGGAGACTATAGTGCAAATTCTCTTGGCTAAGTTGTAGGGAATGTTAATTTTAACGTGTCTAGGGTGGCATGAATTGAAAGGGAGGTATTGCTAAGGCGGTGGGTTTCGCAAGCGGGACCTGCTATTATAGGTCTCAATTTGAGGTCATTTGGTGAGGGGACATTGATTACAGTGTTTGTGGCTTCCTTGCATGCCTTACTTATTAATTCGCTTTTATGAATTTTGGGAATACCGTAGAAGAGGCTGGTTTTACTAGTGAAATTTGTGATGAAGTTGAATTCTTTGTTAGTGAGTTCTTCTTTGTGGGGGTTGATCAGGGTTTTTAAGTTTCTCATAATTTTCTGTTGATTGTAGTGTTCAGCCTTTTCGTAATATGCGAAACCCACCGCCTTAGCAACTTCATTGATACCCTTCTCAAGCCGTTCCTCAAACACATTAAAAGCTACATAAGGGACGATCTAGATATGCTCAACCACCTCCCCAATACACTTCTTGCTGAACAAACCCTGCTAGTAACATTCGATGTAGTCAATCTTTACTCCAACATCCCCCACAACCTAGGAATAGAAGCTATCCAATTCTGGCTGGATAATTACTCCAACGAACTCCCACACCGCATCAAAAAGGAATTTATTTTAGAAGGACTCAAATTCATCTTAGAAAATAATTTCTTCACCTTCAACAACAAATTCTACAGACAGAAATCAGGGACGGCAATGGGAACGAAAACAGCTCCCACTTACGCCAACTTAGTCATGGGATACCTGGAAATCACCCTCTATAATAACGTTCTTAACCAATTTGGCACCACTCTCCACACACACATAGAGAAGAACTGGAAGAGATATCTTGATGACTGCTTCATCCTTTGGCCCGAAACCGTCGAGAAGCTTAACGAATTTCACACTCTTATAAATGGGCTCAACACAAACATTATTTTCACAATGGAATACAGCCCTCAACAAATTCCCTTCCTCGACATCCTCATTAAAATTCACAACAAAAAATAGAAACAGACATATACTACAAGCCCACAGACTTTCAAGCAATACCTCCCTTTCAATTCATGCCACCCTAGACACGTTAAAATTAACATTCCCTACAACTTAGCCAAGAGAATTTGCACTATAGTCTCCAATAAAAACACCCGTCTCTTACGTCTACAAGAACTCAAGGGCACATTAACAAGCAGGGATTACCCCACGTCACTAATTGACAATGGGATCCAACGCGCCCTAAAACTCAGCACGCAGGAACTTAGACGCCCTAAACCTGTTACATCGAAACCCCATACTCTACCATACATCTCTACACACAACCCCCTCAACAATGAAGCTTTTGACACCATCCTCCAGAACATTCCTGTATTACAAAAGGACCATAGAATGAACCAAATCCTCCTAACACACGAATTCATAAAGAGCAAAAGGCAACCCAAATCATTGAAAACCATCCTAACAAATGCCAAAGTACTGCCAACCACAACAACTAAACCCACAGTAAACAAATGCAATAGACCCAACTGTGGTATATGCATCAACCTAATAGAAGGTCCGGAATTCCTTTTTAAACAAGGACAATGTTTCACAGTAAAACACAACTTCACATGCGCATCAGAAAACCTAGTATATGTCTTAACTTGCTCGGGCTGTAATGAACACTACATAGGCCAAACAAAAAATAGCCTCCGCCAACGCATGACTGTCCACAGATCCCAAATAAAAATACAGGAATATAGAAAAATAGCATTTAGTGCACATATTGATACCTGTGCCGCACAACTCCATCCCAATTTTAGAATCTTTCCCCTCTACAATTTAAAGACAATGCCACTCATACCCAGCGAATAACCATGGAATCCCACCTTATTAATAAATACAGACCACTTCTAAACACATGCCCCTAACACGAACCCACAACAAACACACTTACACCTGCACACACCCTACACACACCTTTACCCAGATATTAACACCATGACACACACAATATATGGTTCCACACATACACATAATTGAATACGGGTGCAAAACATCCAACACTATTTTTTGGAAATGGCTGTAAATATTGACTTCACACAAATACGTTGCTTCCCGATACAGGCACAAGGCCAGCAGAACTATAAATATTGAAAATTGTACCCACACACATACACATATATACACGCGCGCGCGCCCCAACATACATATAAACACACACACGCGCGCGCGCACACACATACATACATACAGATCTCCCTGTTCTAATGGAACTTACTTATCCAGTCAAGCGGAAAATACACTCCCTAACTACGCGCTAAAAAGCTATTTAAAATATCCACATGACGTCTACTGACCAGCCTGAACAATAAGAATTTTCAACAACACTATTTTCGAAAATTCTAAACATTCACGTGACCTCTTTATTATGGCCAATAAGAAATTTTAGGCGGGACACTAGCCAAATTTTAACTTCTCTGGAGCCTTTTTTCTTACCCCAACACCAACTTCCATTCAAACATTCACGTGACCCCTTCATAATGACCAATCAAAATTTTAGGCGCGAAACCAAGCAAATCCAAAACAACTCTGGAGCCTCTTTTTTTCACATATAAGAGACAGACTCTAATCTCTCTTTTATATTTTGATAAGCATAACAAATGCGCAACCGGTAAAAAGAACTTTCACCTAATTAAATTACTTAAATTACTTCAATTATTTGTCAGCATTTTCTTCATTTCCTTTTATATATATATATATATATATATATATATTTGAGTAGTAGAATGAATTATCTTGTTATGGATAATTCGGTTAACCGATACCTGGGTAGCAAATTCACATCAGAGAAGACACTTTAAAAGAATGGATTTGAACGACGAATTAACAAAATTCCTTTATTTTCGACATATGTTTCGAAGGCTGCATATTGCCAATTGCGAAGAATTAAGGAGAATATTATGCCGCTTTCTCATCAGGAAAAGCAAAGAACTTATGTCAACATCAAGATGCACAAAAAAACTTTTAGATGACTGCTCACACGGAGCCCATAGCGATAATGAGTGTCTCTTTAAAAAATTCCTTTATAAGGAGTGACGTCAAAATGGTTGGATGTAGAAAATTGTAGAATGTTCTAAAGGTTCAAGGGTTCAAACGAAGTAGAAGAGAGACATAAGAATAGGAAGGTGAAAGGTTGCAGTTCAAATAAATGGTGAATTTTCTTTTGTGAATGAGTGTCTGTGTGTGTGACTGTATATAACTGCATTAATGTGTGTATGTGTGCGTGATTGTGTTTGTGGATGGGTAGATGTCAGAAAACAGACAGTGGTGAGGTGAACGGTTTGTGTCTGTGTGTTTGATTGTGCTTACTATAGATAGAGGGAAAAGAGAGAGATAAAGAGAGAGAAAGAGGAGGGCGAGGTACAGGGACAAAGGTAACACATACCTCACTGGATTGGTTAGTAGTTCTTTGAAAGTATAAAAAGAATTTTTTGACTATGGGGGTGAAATATATAAAAAAAGAGTTATATTAATTAAAATTCAAGGGGCTTACTATATTAATCATTATTCATATGATTGAAAGGTGTGTTTTTGCCAGTGCATGTATCTGTAGGACCACTCGACGATTGTATTTATTAAAGGGACTTTGGCGAATAAAATATGAAATAGTTCGGAATTACAGACGCCACAATGTTTTCTGCCTTTGTGAAACGGGAAGGATACCGACAATATGGACCATTCCAGTTTGAAAGTTGTATTGCTGTCCTTCAGACGCCAAACTAATTTACTTAGTCCCGTGCTGTGTTGTTTTCTCTTATCTCTTTTGCACTGGTAAATGGTGTTTCTAATTTTGGAATTTTGGATAGGAACTTTTATCTGTTGGGGTTAACAGATTAAACACATTGTTTATATATATTATATATATATAATATATATATAATATATATATATATATATATTATATATATATCTGTCTAAATATTTATATATACAGAGATTCGGATGAAAATGGTACTTAATATGAGGCACCAGAATTCAGTACGCTTTTATCCATACAATTTCAAAATAAGGTGGTTATTTTGATCATATATATATATATCCATTTATCTCTCTATCCGTCTATCCGTTTCTCTCTCTCTCTCTCTCTATCTATCTTTCTATCTATCTATCTATCTATCTATCTATCTATCTATCTATCTATCTATCTATCTATCTATCTATCTATCTATCTATCTATATATATATATATATATATATATATATATATATATATATATCTGTATACAAATATCGATATATATATGTGTATATATATATATGTGTGTGTGTGTGTGTGTTTGTGTGTATATATATATTTAACACACACGCACACTCACACATTGATATGAAATTAAAATACAATATTTTGCAGCATTGCGTAACCTCTTTGTAACACGTCCTCCTAATCCTTAAGCTAGCTTTAAATTAATTGTATCTATGACGTCGCCCATTCTGCGTTTTCACTAAATTTCGTAAGCATAAACTGCACAGAATATTTTGTAACGTCTCAGCAGGTTACATATTATAATCTACTATAATATTAAATAATTGATTATTTTCCCACCATTAATGCTTTATGCGAAGAAGTACCCATGCAAATATTCCCTTTATGAGCAATATGATAAAATACGATTCCGTTTTATGTTGCATAAATATGTTCCACACAAATTTGAAATTACATAAGCAAATATTTCGTATGTAGAATAAATTTTTTTCCCCTCCGATTTTAATTTAACGAAATTACTTCCTTGCGAATGCCATTTTTAATAGGATTTCAAACATCAAGGGATATTAAGACCTGTAATTTAGGTGTATTACCGAATACTTTAAAAACAAATACACAGACACATACGCAATCATACACGCACACACACATATATACTTATTATAGTTTTTGAGCCTGATGAAACGCAAACTAAGAGGAAGATTACATTAAACTCCACAGAAGTCATCAATTTTATCCAAATACATTTAATTCATATCATGGATTCGGAAAATGCCTCGTTGACCCGTTACAACATGTACGATAATCTAGTTATTTAGGGTTCCGCTCAGGACTAAATTTGTTAATAGGTTTACAGTTTAACACCATTTATGAACTCGACATTTAATTTAATAAGTGAATTGCTTGGATGCAGGTAATTTATACGCCCGTTCGTGGCTCAATTGCTGGGAGTTAAATAGCAGTAATAAAATTCATAGGGCTGCCCTGATATATACAAAGGCTTTTCAAATGACAGACGGAAAAACTCTGTATAATTTAACATGTTAATTAAAAAGAAATACGCAAATGACCATTTTGAATGTATACATTACAATACCCCTGCATAGACACAAACGCAAACAATAACATACTTACAACAATGTATATATATATATATATATATTTATCTGTAAAAGAAATATGTGACAATTATTCGCTAGCCATGATAAAATTCTGAGTTTCGGATGCCGAGGTGGAAATCAACGCGGCGATCTCTTCAGTTATCCGGCCATCGGAAGAATGCTATGAAAATGGTATGACCGGATAACTAAAGAGATGATAGCGTGAATTTCCACCTCAGCATCCGAACCTCGGAATAATTGTAACATTTTACATTTACAGATAAATTCCTGTATTTACATAATATCGAGGTCCCTTTCTTTTTTTGTTGTCTTACCATTTTTATCAATATATATATATATATATATATATATATATATATATATTATATATATATATATATATATATATTATATATATATATATATATATTGATGTGTACGTGTGTACTATATGAAAAATCATAGATTTGGGAGGGGTAATTCGGTTACAGATTATATCATGTCTGATTTGTGTTGGGACAATTTTTCAGTTAGATTTATATTTTATATTCTCTTAAATCAAAGTTAGTATTAAAAATCTAGAATTTCAATCCAGTGCATATATTTACTTATATAATTCATTTATAAATGTGCCATAATATTGCACAGATTTGTCAAATTATTGTTAAATCTCAATTTTAATTTTAATTAGACGTACACACAATCCAAGTATTTTCTGTTTTGTTTATAAGGATAGTAAAGCCTCAATTTTCGTTAATGTAAACAAATTAGTAAAGCATTTCGATTAAAATAAATGTTGAGAATTACAACAATCGAAAGAACAAATATATAAACACTAAAATTTAATCTAGGATTTGTAATTTATCTAGGAGTGTATCAAGAGAATAATATTGACATGAAATACGTTCTCTATCGTGATGTAGAAGAGAATTGTTCGTAATTGTTAAAATATCTAACAAGTTGATACGTGACATTTTAATGGTGGTTTATTTTCAAGATATTAACAAACTGTCAACGATATTGCAATAACCCAACGTAAATGCCTTTATACAGATCATTAAATAAGACAGGATCGCATTTGAAATTTAAAAACAAAAAGAAACCTTAATATATAAGTGTCATTTTACCTGATTATTCGTATTCAGCATTCATACCAGAAATAATATAACTCAAATTTCCACAGATGTTATAAGGTCGTTTTAGTGTTTCGCAATTTGTGAAATATATAATACTGAAAAATTTCGTAAGACAATGAATTGATATTTGGATACGTTGTTTTAAAATAGGCTTAAATTGTATGGAGATGCCATAGAACTTATGAACAAGAAGAAAACAAATCCTTTTATTTCTGTTTTGGAATACATAAATTACATATGCATGTGACATGATTAGGTGTTAAACTAATTTAATTTGAGTGATCAGGAGAACTGGAACACTAAATACTGACAAAGCAGATTATTCCTCGAATCTTGGTTGATATTATATGTAAATATGTATGTGCGTGAGTATGCAAAATATCTGTATGTGTGTGTGTGTGTCTACTTGTCTGTGTTTGTGTGTGAGCGTGTTTGTAATACATCTATTGTAAAGACATTTTCAATTTTTATCTCATCACAAACATTATTCCGGCGTTTCAAGCGGAATATACATATTTGTGGGCGGCGGTTGTAAACAATTAAATGTAATTTCGTAATCTGGCACTGTTCCATATTTTAATGGTTTCTCTAATGATGTTCCGAATTATCCTTGCTTATCTAAATTAAACAATATATTGGGATATTCTTTAGAGTTGTGTATATATTTTACTGATACATATGTTTTTCACATTATTTGTGGGCAAAGATTTATGTGATAAACACACACCAAACCCGAATCTGCAATGAGTCCTTGAAGATAAAAGAAACCAAGGATTTCTTGTTGATATTAAAATATATTCCAGACATTTTTATGATTGTTGCATGGTTAAAACTGAGATCAAGATATTTGTTTGAAGTAAATCATATCTATTATGTCAACACGCAGTACTTGGATATGTGTTAAAGATTAAAGTTCATCATATATGTGTGTGAGAGAGAGAGAGAGAGAGAGAGAGAGAGAGAGTGAGAGAGAGAGAGAACGTGTGTATTATAGTGGAGAAAGCTGCTTATCTAAATGTTACTAACAGAAAGCTATTGTTAAAGGCTTGACTGTCTGGAAATGTTTTTATATATTTATGTTCCAAGAAATTTTCTGTAATTTAGTTTCCTGAATATTATTGAATATTTGAACTACAAGGTTTTTCCCTAATTTAAATATTCGTTGCATTCATCGTGGAGTAGATGTTAATCTTTAACAGACAATATTCGTTGCAGGCGAAATTTCCGTTTCCATTTGCTGCAGCTTCTCACTCTCTCTCTCTCTCTCTCACCTTTATTTTCTTTAATAATTATTTAATATACATTCATTTCAATGTTACATTCCAAGGTTTAATTCGCTATTTGCAAAATCCACTGTTTATTCTATATGCGTAATGCAAAATAATCATGGAATGAATGAATGCTATTAGACAAAACATGTATATAACTTTGAAGCTTATGATACGAGGCAGAGCTTCAAGAATATCATTTTCCGGAGCTTGTTAAATGAATATTGTTGATAATATGAATTTTTAAATATACTGTTATCTATCTATCTATCTATCTATCTATCTATCTATCTATCTATCTATCTATCTATCTATCTATCTATCTATCTATCTATCTATCTATCTATCTATCTATATATATATATATCTATCTATATATATATATATATATATCTATCTAGCTATCTCTCTCTATATATATATTGTTAAAAAGTGATTTTATTTGTATAGTTGCTTGGGACAATATAATCCTAACAAGAATAACTATGCGATCGCGGCTATTTGTAGCACGCTAAACGTAATTGGATTCCCTTGAAGTTTATTTCAATTAGAGGTATATTACAATTATGATAGATTACTGAATGTAATTACTAAGGAAGTGAGATCTTTTGTCAATTGAAGTTTTCAGGAAAACACACTTTCTGAGCTTCCTATTATTGTTGAATATATCAACTTCACGAAATTAAGTATTCGTTACAATATTTTATTTATACAATTTTGTCATTTCATTTCTATTTCCTTAATTCTTAGCAATTTTGTTTCTCCCCGCTCTCTCTCTCTCTCTATCTCACACACATACACACATACACAGTCTGTGTAATATAAACACACACACCAGGGGTGATTTCGTTATTACACATACATCACATTAGAATTTTGCAATTTAACATAGGAAGTCCAGAAAAATGTGCGACTGAAAAAGAATATTTAGCTGTAAGAGTACAACGGCGGAAAGAGAGACCAACAACTGAATCATATGAAACCGGAGCAACGGACTAAGACAACTGTTTGAATATGCACGTAAACGTAGAGATGATTCGGTTTTTACTATACATGACCGACTGGTCATGTGTATCTCGAGAGGAGAATGCTCTACTTCAAAATGATTCAGCTTTCACCGTCTGTGATAATATTGATAATAAGTATCAGACGCCTATTTATAATAAATATCAAATACCAAGCCTTCTACACGTCAGTGATATACAAGCAGAAACACTCGTTCCAACAAACGAGGTGCTGAGAGAAGGGTCCAAGTATATACTGCAGAAGTGACAAGGAAAATGTTTCAAGTTAGGAAGAATTCTGTTAAACGATTAGCAATGAAAGGCAATTTCGATAATTTTCAAGAAGAGTCAGTTCTGTCTGTTGTACAATTCAGGGAATCTCTTTGACAATGTTTCTTCATACAGCAAATGTTACAGATGGGCTGCTGAAGTGAAATCTTTATGTTGCTTTGAGTAGATTGTAAAAGTTTACAAATTGCATCCTCATCGGTAGTTGGACCAATTTTCTGTTTCATTAAAAAAGAGAGATTATGACTGTCATAAAATAATGAAAGCAATATTTACTAAGCAAGTGAGTACTATTAAACAAAGAAATAATTAGACATAAAATATCGAAAACATTACCCGAATCGGGAATCAAAAGGGAAAATATGAACAAACTTCTAGCAGAAAACCGCCAAGAGGGCGGTCTTTCTACTAGTCTCTCTCTCTATACACACACACACACACACACACACATATATATATATATATATATATATATATATATATATATATATATATATAAAGGGTAAGACCCCCTTCGGTCATGAATGACCATGGGATTGCACCTAGAAAGTTACCCTCCTAGACACAAGTCCGGGCAAGGTTGTTTATGGAAGACCAGCAGTCGCCCATGCATACCAGCCTCCCCTCTCCACGCCACCAGTGTTATCCAAGGGAAAGACAAAGGTCGATACAGCTTGGCACCAGTGACGTCGCAACTCATTTCTACAGCTGAGTGAACTGGAGCAACGTGAAATAAAGTGCCTTGCTCAAGAACACAACACGCAGCCCGGTCCGGGATTCGAGCTCACAACCTCACGATCGTAAGCTCGACGCTCTAACCACTGAGCCATACCTATATATATATATACGTACATACAGTGTGTTAGGGCTAAATGTCCCCATTACGCTGGAATATTTTGACGTATTGTTGAACTGTCAACGGCGTTGGAGAGTATAAATATTAACTGGCATGGTGGATTTTGAAACCATCTGAATATTGAAAATGAGTTACGGGCATCATGAGGCTTCGCGTAGTTTATGAAAATGCCGACAATATGACTTTTGTTCATTTCTCTGTGATGACTGTAAAAAGTGCAGGATATTACAAGAACGTCATGAAAGCCATCTACCTCCAAACGAAGACAGTGTTTTGGGTGTCTCCAGCATGAGCACATCTTTGAAAATAGCATGTCATACAACTAGAAACTGTGGTCAAACCATTCGTGAAATAGTTTAGATCTTGACGGCCCTATGCATGGAAACTGGATTCGGATTCTTGCCAATATTCACCAAAAGAGTCAGAATTGGTAGTTGAAGAATTTCTACATCATTACTTGAGGCTTTTGGACGTTAAATCCTCCCCATATATATATATATAGGGTAGCAAAAAATTCAGCAGAAGTTATTTGCCACCAGCGGTCTAGTTCCTTAATTTTGCTATATATATATATATATATATATATATGTATGCTTTTATATATATATATATATATATATATATATATATATATATGTGTGTGTGTGTGTGTGTGTGTGTGTGTGTGTGTGTATGTGTGTGTGTGTGGGTGTGTGTGTGTGTGTGTGTGTGTGTGTGTGTGTGAGAGAGAGAGTGTGTGTGAGTGTTTCGCAAACAAGGAGCAATGGTATAATGTTTCTGAAATGCAGTGAACCCAGCCTTCGACGAACTTTGTATTTTGTGTTGAAACTTGTAACATGTTTTACGGCACATAGTGAAAACAGTTCAGCTCCGAAGAAAACGAGTTGTGATAATAAGCTGCTTTTGTCATTGTATTCACCGTCTAAAATACAGGCCGAAGTCAGATATTTTGCTTTAATTTGCGGGGTCGATCTTGAAAAATGGTAATTAAATAACAAATCAATTTTTCTCGCTTACATTTTCACAGAAATTCTGTAATTTTTTGCCAACTTCAGAAATCAATATGCTGCATATTAATAAAACGAGGCATGCTTTTATATTTTCTTATTACAAATAACCAATACATCTTTTTATTTATGATGAAGGTTAGAAAGTGCACACATTATCAGCTTTTATTAATGGTGAATAACGAAATCAGTATTCTGGTCAAAATTGTATTTATGACTAATTTATTCATATTTGTGGTAAAATATCGATATGTAAATTATAGGAATATATTATAGAATATACAGTTTCGCGCACCTGTTTGCTAATATGGAAATATGATAACTTACACCAAAGTTGACTGATAAATTTTATTTATTTTTTAAATTCATTTACTGCTTATTCATTGCTTAAAATACGATTGCTTTCTTTTCAATTAATCGCACCATTATTTCAGAACCCATGGATATTTCATAGTTGTTCTGGAAACTAAAATCTGTCCGGACAATTTTGGAATTTATAAAATGTTTTACTTCGAACTTTTAATATTTCTATTGTATAGCTTAAAACCCTACATCGGTAGTTTTAAATGAGTGATTTTTCAATAGGCAAAATATCTGAGTGCCATATATTCCAGTTATATCGTATTTAGAGTGGAGGCGCAATGGCCCAGTGGTTAGCGCAGCGGACTCGCGGTCGTAGGATCGCGGTTTCAATTCCTAGACCGGATGTTGTGGGTGTTTATTGGGCGAAAACACCTAAATCTCCTCGTGATTCCGGCAGGGAGCTGTGGCAGTCCTTGCTGTACTCTTTCGCTACAACTTTCTCTCACTTTTTCATCTGTTGGCCTGCTCGCTTAGCCAGCGGGGTGGCTTCAATTGAAGGCTAAAACAATGCGAAGCGCATTGTGACCAGCGATGTGTAGTAACATCTGATAGCCTGGTCGGTTACAGTCACGGTGATCATTGCTGTTTCCGCTGTTTATCAAGAAGTAAACCTATTTAAACTAGCATCGTAATGAACGTTATAGTTTACGCGTGTTATTTTGCTGCTAGTGTAAAAGTAACAATTATGTGTCATGCATCCATCCTTATTTGGGATGAAATACAGGTATTTCTACAATTTCAGAGGTAACCTTTAGCTTTATGGTACTTTTTTACTCTTGCTAATCCACTGATATTATAAACGATACTATCGCCCATATGGCTATATTGAAATCATCCTCTGAGAACGAATATATTAACCCTCCCATTGGGCAGCATATTCTCAAAATCATGCATATCTGTATGGCTAACAATTTTGCTTTATCACGCAGTACTTGATCCCGTCCGACTATGTAGGCTGTTCAGCAAATATCTGCTACTACATAGCATCGGATGATTAATGCTAGAATCAATATGAAATCCCATCACCTCTGTGTTTTAAATAAAATGAGACAACAAAGCCAAGGCAGTCTTAGAGCTGTTTCAGGCATATAAAAGATATCGCATCATCAGTGATGATAAGAAAGTGTTAGAAACAAATAGTAGAGTTCAACATAAAAAAATATTTTGAAAATGGATAGATATAGTAAGTATAAAGGGAGATGTGAGAAGGAAAATATATGTTGGATGTTACAGTTGTAGTTCCATTATCCAATGAATGTGCTGTGCAGAATGTGTAAAGAAGCTTCTTGTCCATGGTATGTAAATTCTGATCTCATATTTTGTTATCAAAAATAGATAGTGTTCAGATATTAATTCCATGTGCTGTTCAATCAAATGGATCTTGTCGTGTAACTGAAATTTGGTGAATATACCGGTAGGGTGAAGTAGATCGGGAGAAGAGAATAGATAAGTATGTTAAGAATGAAGAAAAATTATATTTGTCAAAAGGTTTGGGATAGAAATAAATAAATAAAAAGGAAATAAAAAATGGAGTGCTTGATGGTGGTCAAGATATTGTGAGGGGTGGGTAAAGGAGATAAAAGGAATAGGAAAAGGGATACAAAGAAGAGATAAGAATGTGTGAGAGGTGGGAAGAGGGGTTGATATGTTTGAAGGCTCTAATGTGGATAGATAGTTAAACAAAATGTGATGCGGATGTGAGTGTAAAGAAAAGCTTAGCATTCGTAAAAAATTCCCAGAAATGTAAAAATTATCAATTAATAATTAAGGGTACAAATAGGCAGTACCAGCATGCTAACATACCAGTGCAAATGACTACTATGGGATGAAATACAGGTATTTCTACAATTTCAGAGGTAATTTTTAACTTTATGGTACTTTTTTACGCTTGCTAATCCACTGATATTATAAACGATACTATCTACATACACGCATGCACGCACGCTCACACGCAACACACACACATATATATATGTATGTGCGCATATATATATGTATGTATATATATACATGTATGTGTTTTTGTATATATATTTATGCGTGAGTGTTTATTCATATTTGTATATGTACATACATAAGCCCATACACACACTATCACAGATATATGTTTCAAAGTTAATATGTGCTTATATTTGTGTCACTTAATGGGATGAATCCCTTGGAGTCGATGGCCCAACATGTCAACCGGCTGATAGTCAGCGAAGGTGAATATACTTCGCGTTCAATGAAGAGTCTACAAAGAACGACTGCGTTGGATCTCTATCGAACATTAGTAAATTTATAATTGTAGCAAAATTACTAATTTACTGGTCATAAATATACATAATTTACTGGAAATTTCACCCTCTGCATTCATCGGTCGAATATAAGTTTTAAGTTGAATGCATACAGAAATTTAATGAACATTGAATTTTCTTAAATACTACTTAAGTTTCGGCACAGTTCCTGAAGTACATTCATGGTAATGAATGTAATTTATATTTGAGAATATAATATTACCATATTTTTAAATGTTTTTGATATTTACTTAAAGAAATCTATCGAATATCTGAAATTCTTCTGACATTCCTTTTATCCATTTAATTGTTCCCCATACTCATTGCAATATATTTTCACATAAACGTACAAGCTGTTTGTCTGCAGAAATAACTCTACGATATTAATCAATTCTCAATGAAAGTATTATTTCAAAAGAACCGTTGGAAAAATGAGAGACAATTATGATATGACGTATTCTTCAAAATTATGGAAGTTAAATTCATATCAGTTTGAGGGATATTAAAATGGCAGTTTATTGTGATTTCTTTTAAAATTAT
>NC_043001.1:7577337-7589837 GCF_006345805.1 Octopus sinensis | reverse complement strand
CTGCAACTTGATGGCAAATTTTGAGACCTTGACACTCTCCAGTGCCACCCTATTCTAGTATTTTTTAAACTCTCGATGTCCATGTTTCGGACAATTCCCTCCAAGATCATCCAGATGTATATTATCGCATATCTTTCACGTTTACCCTCTGCAGTGTCTATCAATAATCAGGTGTTTCCTCAATCTTAGTACAGATTTATCCACCCTCATGCACGAGTTTTATTTGCTTAGCTAGCTATTCTTGTTGGTAAACTGTAAGTTGTATATAGTCATGTTATCAATATTTCCATTTCGAGATGAGATGAAATATTTAGCATGAGTTGAGTAATAAAACTAGTTTATAAACTATCTCTGCTTTGTCATCTATACAAATGTGTACATAGTTAATGCAAACAATCTAACCACATAACTACCATCCACGCACGCACACATGCACGCACACACACGGACGCATGAACATATTTATAAGTATATTACATATATATGTATGTATATATATACATATACATATACATATATATGAATATATATGTATGTATATATACATACTTTCATACATGTATACATATACACACATATACACATGCATATATACACATATACACATATATATACACACGTGTTCGTTAAAACGAAGTTGGCATAATTTATATTTTGCTTCTTTTAAGTGTTGTAAAATTGTCATTCTGTCCATATGGCATATCTAACATAAATGCACGTGATCAAAAGCGAAATATGGAAAATTGAATGATTCCCGATTCCCTCTCAATAAATGCTTCGTTATTACTAGTAATATTAATATTTTGCGGCTAAATTATAATAATGATATGTTATAATTTTTTACATTCCCGTTTTCGAATATCGTAATGGAAAATCGTGTGAAACTTTAATATGAAGGACACCAGAGAGGATTACCTTGGAAACTGCATTTTTGCAATTATGTTTCCATAAGACATATACTGTTTAAAAGCTATTTATAAAACCTATGCTGAGGTTTGTTACGATTTATATTTTGGAATTATCTTTACTAGAGACTCCCAGAATTTCCAGCACGTTCTCAGAATATTCTCGTGATCGATAACGAAAGCTAAATTGATGTTAGCGTTAAATATTCCTTCCAAATTATAAACGATAAATTCACATTTGACAGATTTCAAATAGCAGGCATGTATCTCCAAATTAAGTATTTTATGGTTTTGAATTTCAAATAAATTTTTAATAATTGCATAACGTCTTTTTAAATGGAAATGTGGAAATAATTTTACTTCTCCTTTATATCAAATTTTCGGATAGATGGACTCCACCTTGTAATCATTCTCTGTTTCACCATTTTAATTTCTCTTCTCTTATCTGTTCTCTAACTTTCGCTACTATGTTCATTACGTTCAGTAATAAAATGCGTAAATTCGTATAGAACGAATCTAGGAAGAGCGTTTAGACAATGGCTCAGAAAGTATTTCATGCTGATATAGCTTCGAGATACAGAGCTTATAATCATATACAAATTCAAAAAAAAATATAAAACAATTTTTACAATTTAAATGATTTTGGTACTGACAATTATATACCTGTAATTATTATTCACAATTCCCATTTACACTTCTTTATGCATTGGGGTTGTGACATAAAGTATGTGCGTTTTGGATGCGGAAAATTATGTGTTCAGATATCGACATAAATTCCCGAAATAGCAGTAGTATTTCACTTGCTGTAGGGAGTAGTGATTTACACGCTTGCCTACAAAAACTGCTCATTTATTACGAATACATACATACATACATACATACATACATACATACATACATACATACATACATACATACATACATACATACATATACTTTATTTAAAAGCAGCAGAAATTTAACAATAGCTGTTACTCGGAGTTTCACCTTCCCGTTCGTCGGACAGTTTTGTGAAAATAGAACCGAGATTACAATTTGATCAAAACTAGCTAAACGATACACCTTTGAAAATGGATTTGTTTCATTGGTCCTTTCAAATAACGGTCATAGGCAAGCGATACACCAAATAAACAAAACAAAATAAAGGAGTTCAATATAAATTATAAAAATCGAGGAAAAAACTTAAATCCAAGAGTTGATTCAAATACATATTGCCATTAATTATGTAGAAAATATAATTCGATTAATACAATTAATACATAAAAATTGAAATTAAAATATATTAAAATATTTCACAACAGAAAATACTCATACTAAACCATCAATATACATGTGTACATCAAAATACACAGATAGATGTGCACAGACCACGTACATATACTGGCATATAAATGCAAAACGAAAATATACACACAAATACATTTACACATATGTATACGCAATCTTACTCGCATGCAAAAATCACTTGGTGTATACATATAGACTAGAATTAAAACGCAGAGAGGGGAAGAAAAGAAAAGGTAACGATCTTATGAGCAGTAGAAAGCTAAAGACGTGAGTAAGAGAAGAGGAGGGGGCTTAAAGTTACAGGACTCTATACAAGTAACGAATAGGGAGAGAAAAAATAACGAAAGAAAGGAAGAAAGAAAAAAGAAAAAAGATAAAAGTCTGACTATACGTAACGAACGTTCACAAAATAAAATTACGTATACATGTGTATATAAAAGTGTATATAAGCAGCAAATACACATATAAGAAACACATATAAATATATAATGACAATTATGTACAAACACATCCACAGAAATCCAAGTGAATACATGCATACATGTACATCCATGTATATATGTGCATAAGTACAAGCATACACGCTCACCCACACATATACATAGACGTATGCTTACAAATACATATGCATGCCAATACAAATATTCACGTAAAAATATGTCTTGGATCTGACGTATATACAGACAAGATTATTTTTTTTTTAATTGCTGAGTGCATAATAATAAAAATTTTAGATAAAAGACATGCAAAATATAACACCCTATATTGGCTTATCTATAAATTAAATGACCAAAGTGAGTTTATACAATGCAATACAATGAAATAAACTAAATAAGTCGAAGGTTTTTCTTAAGAAATATATCGAAATATATACAAGAACTTTGTAATGCGGAATAAAACCTGCATAATACGAAACAAATCCAACAGTGTGATCAAAAACTAGTCGAAGAATAAAATAAAACACAAAAATATACGCTATCCATATAGGATATTGATATTCGACATTTTGAATTTAGTTGCGTGTCTGCATGAATTCAAGTGTTCGCTTCTTTCATTCAAAGAATTAATGTCTTGGAATAAAATAAAATATTTCTCTAGCAAACATAAGTCGCACTTGAAATTCCTCCTATGCGCACGGTGCCTGTATGGTGTCACTCTATCTGAAATACTCCATGACACGTTGAAAGGTCCGGCTTCTTTTTCTTTTAATTCCCAGACGTATTTCGCCAGGCTGGTCTTCGTCTTATTTTCTGGGTATCAAAATTAATATTTGTGTGAATAAAATCGGGTTTTAAAAGAATTTTCAGAATCCCCTGTATAAGTTCTATATTCATGGCTCTCGTTTTTTAAAGTATTCTAATGCATCTATATGTTAACAATATGATGGTGTGTCTTTTTAATCAGAATGTTACTTTGTAAATTAAATTCAAATAATTTTTGATATTGAGATGATATCCTTAGCTGTAATATTTTCAGTAAAAGTTTTCTTCTGCACTTTACAAGATGTAATAAATTGTCCTGAACGTTTCCGAGTGTAATAACTCGTCCTGTAACTTTCCAGATTTATAACCTGAAGAATATTATTTCTCTTGCTCACATTTTTCCATGTAATCCATGTATTTTCTCGGCTATGCTATTATGTTAATTAACAATGTGTCAATTATATCAATTAAGGGTGTCGTTGAAAAATATTTCCGTCATTCAATGATGCCGGCGACATATATTAAAAGTCCCCTTGTTGGATTATATTAATTAGAATGTATAGAACTCTATTATTACCATCAATTTTCAGAATTAAGCACTCTAAACCATTTTCTTTTAAAATTTCATTGGATGAGATTGATAGCATGAAATTCCCCATAATGAGCCCGCTCATTTAAGCTTAAGTAATATATAGTTCGGTTTTAAAATAAAGAAGTTAATTATACTTAAATCCAATTTTTTCATTACTTATAATTTTTTCATATTTTACCTCACAACATATTTGATACAATTTTTTGTTGTATGGTAACAAAACTATGAAATTCTACACGCTTCCTTCTATTATTGAAGCTAAGATAAATATATTTTGCTTTTAAGTTAAAAAAAAGGTATTTCGATCTAAACATGTTTGGTGGTGTTACTTACTCTCCCATAAAATAATTCTCGTAAACTTGTTTATACTGGATCAAATCTAAATGTAGCTACGAAGAAGATCGCTTCAGAAATGTTAACAGTTTTCAATCTGGTTTTAAAAACTTCGTTAGTGACAAGCTCTGAAATGTCCTGCGTTTGAGTAAATTGCGATCTTAAGAATATCCTTCAACTACGGTTGTAGGTGAATGATTACGTGTATATTTGAATGACATCTATATATATCTCTCCTTCGCTCTCTCCCCCTCTCTCTCTCTCGATATATGTATATATATATATATATATATATATATATATATATATATATATATATACGTCCCTCTTTTGCTATTGTAATACTATTTTAACGGGTGGGTTTTAAGTCTATTTTGGATGACGTACGCACATTAAGAATTAGTAGATTTCAAAATACAGTTCAAGAAACCGTAGTCATTTGAAATAGAAGGTACAACGTTATATTTTGTTTTATTTATGTTTTTTAGTTATCATTCTTCAGGAAATATTGTACATTCTAGCAGCATTTTGTGAGACACAGAAATATGAAGAATAGATAATTTTTTTAATAATAATATAGCAATCATTTCTGATTTGGCGAACAAAAAAAATATTTGTGAAAGCATTATTGGATGCCAAATTCAAATTTTCTAAACTCGAAATACTTAAGCGTATCCAACTCACGATGATTCTCCCAAATCTTCGTTACGCAGATGGTAATCCGCTTCTCTCGCGACCTAACAACATTTGAAGACGTTATAGGATACATCAATCTTACACTGGTGTGATGAGAGCTTGTGCTTTCATGAGTATTGTGAGGCAATTTGTTCTAGGTGGATTAATATGAGAACGTATACTACAATCTGCTAGCTTATGTTCATTTCAAATATAGTAGATATACATACTTTCAAATAAAATTGTCTCTTGGAATGTTAATGCATCTTCATTCTTGAATAAATGTTTCACCGATATACATAATCATAAATATATACTATAATACATTATTTACATTATTTACATTATCTATATTCGACGGATATTTGTCGTCATCTTGTTTGTTGTTAACACGTTTCGGTTGATATACTCTCCAGCCTTCTTCAGGCGTCTTGGGAAAATTTCGAGCCTAGGTTCTGATTCCTAAGGCACTCTTTGATATTATAACAACAACAACAATAATAATAATGATAATAATAACAATAACAACACTGGATAAGAACACATGTTCGAAATTTCCCACAGACACCTGATGAAGGCTGGAGAGTATATCAGCAGAAACGTTTTGTTAACAACAAACAAGATAAGGACAAATATCCGTCAAATGTAAATAATGTACATAATTCCTCATCTCTTAAATATAGAACTGTATATACTGCAATAGTTACACATTGCCACGTATATTATGGACATATGTATGTGTGTGTTTGTGCCATGGTTCTTATAGATTATTATGCACTTCTGTTACCATGAAGTAAATCTTTTAAATATACACGAACATCTGGAATTCTGACATACTGATATTTTAATCTGTGATAGTGGTAGACGACATTTTAAACGACAATACTTTTTATTTTATTTGAATGGAAATATCATTGTGGTAGCGCAGTGTGCTTATCAACCATAATCAGTTGTACCTCATTTGGTAACCCAGTTCCGAATAAATCTATTTCTTCATTAATCAGATAACACAAACGAGCTTCTATATACCTGTAATTATTTGCGAAACCAGTAGTTTGCTGATTGACGTATACAAGCATATTCAACGCATTAAAGTAAGTGTGTGAAATGCAGAATGTGCAACAATAACCTAGCGGAAACTGTTAACAGCTTGCAAAGTATTTGGAATAGGATCTAAACAGAATCAGAATTAACTTCGTAGAAATTAAATTTTCATGTTTATTCTGCTTTCGTTGGCAGACAAATAATTCTTTCGTTGAGAGGAATAACTAATGTATCTGTTTAGGAGCCGATTAGGGAATACAATGGAGTGCTATTTTATATTAAATGCGAAACTTAAATGATATCGATCTAAGCTACTGAATAATTATTTTGAAAAACAAAATAGTGAATAATGCATGGTAAATTATCTAAAGAAGATGTAATACATTGAAAGAATTCCCTGTCTGGAATATATTGATAAAATGTTGGTAATGCATATATCATTGGCAGTATATAATTTACGCAGTTCTTCTAGTAATATCATTTGTGATATATCACGCACTATGCTAGTTATGTTACGAAAATTACGTTTTAGCAGATTTACTGTACTAAATTTAAATGAGCGAACATTTGGAAAGAGTAGAAATATATTTCTTTTCTCATAGACGATAACTGCAAAGCAGGATACACAGATGTACAAATATAATATTTGCAGTTCGGCGCACTTGACCTACCCATCATCTCTCTCTCTCTCTCTCTCTCTCTCTCTCTCTCTATATATATATATATATATATATATATTATATATATATATATATATATATATATATATATGTTTGTGTGTGTGTGTATTAAAGTGTTGAATGCGACTTCGTACTTTAATTGGAGTAATTTCCTGAGATGTCTAACATTGTTTCTTCCTACTTTAATTTTGAATTTCCACGTGTAAAGTTGTGTAGATATGACAACTGATATAAAATTATACTAATTTTTATATATTAAGTATATATAATATACTTTAAAAAATTCATTCCTATTTATGTAAATAGAGGAGATTAGATGTTAAAATGGATAATAGTGTGTATTACTCATGTTCCTACACAAATTGTTTCGTACGGAAAGAGAAGATATTTTATAATTTTTTTAATACTTCTTATAATGTATGTATGTACTTATATGCCTACATGCCAATATGTAAGCATTATTTACAAGCATAGGTGTACATATGTGTGAGTATTGTATGTATAAGGGTATATACCAAGGTATTGGTGTTTATCGGTGTATTGTATCATCGTCTGTATAGATATATGTATGTATAAGTATCGTCATTTGTAGATGTTCGTTTACATATGTAGGTAAGTATTTATCCGCGCTTGCTTTGTATGTACAAAAATCGTGTATATATGTATACATGGCTGTTTCGGTATATATACGAATAAAACGAAGTATAATGTTATGTAAGATGCATAAAATTTGGAGTGTATATATGCGTGTATATCTGATATAAATCTATTAACTTTTTATTTAAAAAAAACACCTACGTATGACTGCATTTTTTCCATAATATTCTCCCCTACACTATAAATAAATCATATAATCGTTATGTAAATCGTTAGTTTTTAGGTGACAAATTTCTCTTCAATTATAAGCAGCTTCTTTTTTTATATTATTGAAAATAACTTCTCTATATCGCTCTATAGATGATTATATACGCAGTTGATAATGTAAGTAAATTCCCTCACGTCTTCAATTTTGCATTCATTTTTTAACCGATTACTATCTACCCCCATACCTATATATATTTTCTATACTGTTGACTAGATAATAAATTCCGAAATATTACACATTTTCTTTATAAATATGAGACCTAATATTTTTAACAAATATTTTAATTATTTCTAATCACTCAGAGAAACATCATGCTTGATTTGGGTAAAGTCATTACTTACTCTGATCCCCAGGATAATATTTCCATAACATAAAATATTTCGCTTCCATATACTATCATTCACTATACACCATGTTATGTCTAAACGAAAATATGTACAATTTTTCGGATAAGAACACGGGTTTAACTAAACAGAAGTTATCCCCCGTTGCGTAAATAGTAAACTTTCAGCCGGAAAAGCGATAAGTAGTTTTCAAAATTTGGGGAATTGACTCAAGAAATTTGCAGCTCAGATTTTCGGTACTGGTGCTATGTGCTATTTAATGAATGCATTGAGATGGTTCTACGTGTAAAGTGGTGTGTCACTTGGGAGCAGTTGCAAAAAGAGTAATGTAGAGAATGTATGTGAACAACTGGAACTGTTCAATGTAATTCTAGCATTGTGGTTTAGGTGAGAGATTTAACATTTTCTTTTCCCCGTGATTATACGTGAGGAAAAATTTCTATGTTAAATTAGGTTGCTATCGGAAGTCGTTGTTTGTATCTCTATATCTGTAATCTCCTCTGTGCACAAAATAGTTGACGAACTTCCTTTTAACTAAGGCTGTGTAATGACATTCCATAACCATGAAATTAGATTATATCGAATGGATAGATTAACTACATCACATATATGAAATTATATTCTTTAAATATCCCTTTGATAGAATATAGAAAAATGCAAGACAAAAGTGATGCGCTACGCTAATAAAATGCGATATGAAATGTAGAGTCTGTTCCTATTTACATATTCGGATTATTTGATATTTTTTGTCGCAAGAAAAACGGGTTATTTAGATTTAAATGTACAAAACGAAGAGTGTCTACAATCAGCGTTGCGTCTCATTTCCTCGTCTTCAATGGAAACATTTGGAGTTCTACAGAACACACGCGTATCTTTGTTTGGAATGAGACAGTATGTTGCATAATTGGATAACTCCAACTCTTGAACGAGTTGATATATTCAATTTGTTTTCGATTCCAGTTGTGCCTTTTCATATTAAATTATATGTGTTTTAATTGCACCATTATTAGATGAAATATGTATTTATCAGCTATTATTTATGTCATCTAGTAATACCCGTCCATAATATGAGTGTCTGATATGCTCAGATTAATTACAGAGGAAGGAGTTGACATTCATAAAACAGAATTAGACAGGAATTGGATTAAATAAATTCTCGATAATTTTACTTAAAGCGTGCCTTAGAATGTGTATATATATATATATTATATATATATATATATATATATATATATATATATATGTATATGTATATGTATAGCAATTTGACTATCTTCTTTTCTCATAATGGTGCTGCGTAAATATTGCAACAAAAATTTGTAAAATGTGCATGAAATATTTTTCACAGAATTTAATATTAAAATAGAGATTAAGAACTTTTTTTTTAAAAATCTCTATTAGTAAGTAATGACGTTTTCAGGTAATGCAGTTTAAAATTCAGCTTTGTAGAGGTACTATACTTGACAAAAATGGTACACCAATATGGAATGTGGGTAAATGAAGTTAGAAAATCACTTAATAATTTATATAAAAACAAAAATACTGCATTTGTAAAATTTGAATGAAACAGTCACAGCAGAAATACTTTTATCGTGTATCTGTAATATCAGCTATAGGGAGGCGAGCTGGCAGAATCGTTAGCGTCATTCTCCTCCTCTTTACGTTTTGAGTTCAAATTCCACCAATTTCTTAAAATAGGTACCGCGCAATCACTGGAATTAATGTCTCGATATACTCCCCCAACCTGAACTTACTGGACATGTGCTAAACTTTGAAGCCACTATTAATGTCAATCTAGATCTAGACAAAAGGAATCCTAAAATAATATAATGTATTTCATCACTATAAAGTCACACCTTAAAAATTGACAATATCTCAAATTTACCGGAAATCGTTGATACGATGCCGTATTAAAAATATTCTATTAGATATAGTGTATATATATATATATATAGGTGTGTGTGTGTGTGTTTCAGACTATATAATATTTGAAATTTATTACTATATTCATCAAATGAAGTAATATTTTTCTATTTCATCTAAATATATGAACTTTCTTAATATATTATGGAGGATATCTTTTATTGATTATAAAATTTAGTTCGGTTAATTTTTTTTTACGAGAGTGAACAACTGGTAAAATACCAACAATGAAAAACATCGTTTCGCGAATATTTATATAATCATCAGTAATCTTTTTGAAGAGCTTCTTATAATTCTAACAAATGTCATTCACTCGGTGTAAACGGCAAGTGAAAATTATGATATCAAATGTTTGAGACAAACAATGTTGACGTATTATAAAAGAAAAAAATATATATAGCTTTATACGCTCAGAGTTACAAAAGGATGACTGTCAGATAAGAGAACTTATTAGATATAAGCTTATCGTTAGATACTGTAATTCTCTGTTTTCATAATTAATTACAAAAGTATTATGTATCCAAAATGTATATCAATATAATGCAGCATATGTAAACATATCACATTGCAACGATGCATCAAGGTAAAAATGCTGATGAGTTTTTAGTGAAATCAGAAACCATTTGTGTCTGTTCTTGGCTATCTGCTGCACGGTCTAAAGCGTCACCGTATTATCCGTGTGCTTAATAATGCTTATGTTGCAAAAAGTTTTTAATTTCCGTCATCAAATTCAGTTATAAATATTAGTGTAATGCTTTCTTATGAAACAACATAAAACGATATATTTTCAGTCTACTTTCTTAAGAGAAATACTCAGAAGATAACAGAAGCAAAAAGCTGTGTTTGCTTATTTTCACATACCAGTAATTTGAAACGGCTGTTGCCATGCTAAACGCGAGTTTAATGGGAAATTCATAATAGCTAAAATTATTCTAAAGAATAGTTTACACAAACTATAAAATATTCATTAATATATCATAAATTATAAAAAAACAACGTTAAAAAAATTAGTCATACACAAATATGTTATACAAATATTTGGAGACAACACACACCTGTTCAGTAGCTTACGGATGATAAATCCTTTGTCAACACACCCTACAAAGAATATTTACTGATATAATTGTATTATCATGATTATGTTTGTCGCGTAATATTTTCATATTATTCAAATAATTGGTTACTACACTTACTCGAGGAAACACTTTGCTTAAATTTCAGCACATTCAAACGCATTCTTTTAAAAACATCGGACATGAAATGGCAAGCAAAATGTATATAATTATTTTAGTTCAGATCATTATAATTAAAAGATGTCACAATTTTCGCACTGTCTTATTCTCTGCCTTCATCTCCAACTATTCATAAGCAATTATATTTCAACGCTTGGATATGTGTACACATTTTGACATGACATATATATGTATCTATATAGTGAGAATTCACAAAAAAAAAACAAGAACAAAAACAATGATGGATTTGTTAGTTTAACGCTGGAGAAGTGAGTAATTCTTTTACGTTTCGGGCCAACGCTCTTCTACAGAAAGGAACACAGAAATAAACAGGGAGAGAAAATAGAAAAGGTTTAGTGGATAGCGATCAGTCATAGCGAATGACGGACAGAGGCGACACACAGGAGAGCTATGTGTCTCTATATGTATATACAAGCGCCTATTCTTTGATTCTTTTTTTTTATTTCTGTCATTAAACTACGGCCATGCAGCAGCACCACCTTTGATCGAGCAAATCGACTCCAGGACCTATTATTGTGCGCCTGATACTTATTTTATCGGACTCCATTGGTGAAATACTATGTTACGGGGACGTAAACACAACAACATCGGGCAAACACAAACACACAAATACACACACACACACATATATATATATACTTATACATACGTGCATATAAATATATATATATATATACATACGTATATATATATATATATATTTATATATAATATATATATATATATATATATTTATATATAAAATATATTCTATCGATCACCTTTGGCGAACCACTATGTTACGGTATCGTAAAAATGTCAGTAGTTTTTGTCAAGTGGCGGTGTGGGAACAAACACAGACACAAAACACACACACGTGCACACACACGCGCACACACACACGTATATATATATATATATACACAACGGGCTGATTTCAGTTCCCGTCTACCTCGCAGAAGGTGCTGGTCAGCCCATAGTAGAGTACAATTGCCCTAAATGCCACGCAGTGGGGTGGAAACCTGAACCATGTCGTTGAGAAGCCTGCTTGTTACTACCGAGCTACGCCTTGTATATACACATAATGTCCTTGTGAAATTGTGCCTGAGAAAACATATATATACATATTTGTTTATTTATATATGTATATATATATGTACAAACACACATATATACACCCCACCACACACAAACACACACACACATATATATATATATATATGTATCTATATCTATCTATATAAATATATATATGCGTGTGTGTGTGTGTGTGTGTGTGTGTGTGTGTGTGTGTGTGAGTGTGTGCGTGTGTGTGTATATCATATATGCACGAAAAAGTTTTCGCAAACTTTATAAATAGCAGCAAGCGACTTGGAATAGAAATCCTTGTCAACAATCTTGTTTTAAGTATATACAGG
>NC_043001.1:7547337-7569837 GCF_006345805.1 Octopus sinensis | reverse complement strand
TGATACACACAAAATGCATGTCTGAAAATGACGTCCAGTCATGTTTTTTTTTTAATTTTATATGGAAGGTATTCCACACTTTGCTACGTATATACAGTATACATATTTGTGCGTGTGTGCGTGTGTGTGTGTGTGTGTTTCCACACACATGCACACCCGCCCACAATACATATATATTTTTATAAACATACATACTTACAAACTGAGATATACGTGTTCTAGCATGTGTATATGAATTAGTTTGTATGTACATATGCGGATACTTTCTCGTGTTTTCTAACAAGTTAAATCTAAACGGTTTATATATATACATATATATATATATATATATATATATATTATATATATATATATATATATATATATGTATATATATATATATATGTATGTATGTATATGCTTACGTATTCATTTAAACATCCTACATTATCTTATCGTCTTGAAGTCAACTTCAGTGTAAATATTATTTCCTCGCAACATCTTAACCACCCGCCCAGATTCAATTTGATTTTACAACCTTACTGCTATAATCTACGACTTATTTCTGAAGAAACTCTTACTTGTCTAATGTCCAGTCATATGTTTGTATTTCAATTTATAACATCAGTTGTATAATTTGATATATTTCGCTCTCTTTTACCTCTTTGACTTTTTTTGTTTTCTTTTTCCTGGTAGGTTTCCCTTTAATTTACTACTTCTGAATGTCTTCCTTTCAGTTTACACTCCATAATAACACGATGCACAGCAATCGTATCATGAAACACACAATTTCACAGAAAACAGCCATTTATTAGGCTATATTTTCGAAGCGTACCGAAGTAATTTGATTCATCGACCTCGTAATCTTCGACTAATTGGTGTCTCTCCAAATAATTAATCACAGTTTCTGAGAATATATTACAAAATATTTAAATCTAGAATAAGATAGTATATTTAAAGGAGAAGAAATACAAGATATCATTAATGGGAATAGAAGAGAACTTACTCTGGTGATATGAGTCATACTATGAACAGGAAATTTAGTCTGTAGAATGGCTCCTGAAGAGCCGGGTTAAAATCTAAGAAGAAATATATATAATACACCGATATACGTTCGAGAGGATAATACTAACGTCATTTTTACTAGGATTAGAATGAAAAAAAAATATTATTTAGAAGACGAAGTGGTAAATATTTGTCTTTATCTTGATGTAACTTATACATACAGAATATTTAACGAATACGTTGTTTAAACAATACTTTCTTCCATTATGAGTACATTCATACAAATATATATATCATACATATCCACAAATATGCATATATACATATATACATAGATATATACTTACATAAATATTTGCTGTAGCATCTATTTATCAATATATATATATATGTATGTATATGTATATAAATATATATACGTCCTTCCAACTATATGCTGCTATACTCACTCATACATACTCATACACGTATCTGCATTTAGAGTTTGTGTAAGTATGTATTGTTGTATGTCTTTTGTTCTTTTGTTCTTGTATTCATAAATCATGTGCGTGGAGGCGCAATGACCCAGTGGTTAGGGCAGCGGACTCGCGGTTGTAGGATCGCGGTTTCAATTCCCAGACCGGGCGTTGTGAGTGTTTATTGAGCGAACACACCTAAAGCTCCAGGGTGGTGGTGATCCCTGCTGTACTCTTTCACCACAACTTACTCTTACTTCCTGTTTCTGTTGTACCTGTATTTCAAAGGGCCGGCCTTGTCACTCCCTGTGTCACGCTGAATATCCCCGAGAAATGCGTTAATGGTACACGTGTCTGTGGAGTGCTCAGCCACTTACAAGTTAATTTCACGAGCAGGCTGTTCCGTTGATTGGATCAACCGGAACCCTCGTCGTCGTAACCGACGGAGTGCTTCCACCACAAATCATATGCATGGGAAACAGCAAATTTCTATTATGCTGTAGATGCCCCTAAAGATATATTTACTGCGTACATTTTCCCCTAAACTGGTCTATAGGGAATTGCATTGTTGCACATTAAACAAATTATAATATTTAAAGTTTTGAGAGTAAAATGACTGCGAGTTGGTCCTGAAAGTTACCTACCTTTAAGGTCATCGCGAAAGGCCTGGTAAGAGGCCCAGCCATCCGAGGTTTTTCCTTGATAGGCCTTAGAAAAACTGGAGGACAGCTGCAATGAGGGTGTGAACCTGAGAGTGAATATGTGGAAGAAACTCATAATTAACCCCATTTACCTGTATTTTTAAAAATCCAAAGTCAGACACTTTTCAGTATTCCCAAGTACATTTCAACAATAAATAATATGAGAGTATTTACAGCAGATATTAGCTACTTTTTAGACGTATTCAGAGTCTGTTCTAAAAGTAATACTTACATCTGAATGTACAATAATTGGTAATTTTTGAATTACAGATGTAATATTTCTCATCACAACTTTTACTCTTGTTCTTGGTAATAATCTAAAGTAAATTTGTCTTCTAATATTTGAAATATTGCCAGCAAGTTACTTTAAAAAAAATATAACGATTTCAAAAACAAAATAAAAATGAAACATATGAATTTTCAGACACAATGATGTCTTGTTATGATGTATCAACCGAGGTTCGCTACGAATTTCAACATGAACGAAAGAAGAAATTGAATTTATAATTCAGTGAGATGTATTCCATTTTTTTTTCTCTAGGCACAAGGCTCAAAATTTTTTGGGAGGGGGCCAGTCGATTCGATCGACCCTAGTACGCGACTGGCACTTAATTTATCAACCCCGAATTTGAATTCAGAAAGTAAAGAGAGACGAAATACAGCTAAGCATTTTGCCCGGTGTGCTAACGCTTCTGCGAGCTCGCCGCCTTAAGAACACATGCCCAAGCTGCCACGCAATGAGACTGAACCCGGGCCCATATGGTTAGGAAGTAATCATCTTAGCACAAAGCTCAGCCTGCGCCTCTGTATTCCATTTATATTGTAGACAGATTTGGTATACAACAAGATATATCCAGGTACTAATAATCTGCTAAAATACCAAACATAGTCAAGTTCATTAAGATTTCTACAGGTGAAAGTGTATATTCTATATACGTACATGTGTCTTGTTGGCGCATACCAATATATGCTTCCGTTTTGAAATATATTTGCGAATTTATTCGTTTGGGTGTGTATCCCATTTTTATCTTTTTAATTGGTTTATCCTTCAATTCTTTCCATTATAATGTGCACATTTGTTCATACCCATGCCTATATATATATCTGTGTTAGCATGTATGTGTGTGTGTGTGTAGATACTTATAGTAACATGCAGGAAAATATATATGTAAATGCTGTATTGGTTCGAAAATATTCAAAATATACTACGCTGAGTTATTTCTAAGAAAATAATTCGAGAAATCGCATATTTTAACTCCTATAATATAATGATTGATTATAGAAATCTTCACAAATATTCTGTTAACAAATGAACAGAAATATTTGTACAGTCATCCATTGCCTTCATAGTTTTCCATGAATTTCGTAGGATTCACGCATGCAACAAATAGCTATATAAAAGTCTTTATGCATGTTGTACAGTACAGGGTTAACAAAATACGTGATGTGTGTATTTCGTGTTTAGAATTTGGATGTGATTACGTTTGTTAAAAGTCATCACGCAAAATAGATCTTCATTGTTTTTATGATATGTATTCAAATTGAAAAAACTTTCAACGGAAGTTTCCAGCAGATCCGAATACTTTCTCATTATATATAATTTACTGGAGAACACGTACGTTCTCTGAAACATTTGAAATATACGTAAAACTATTACAACAATATATGCGCATGTGAGCGTTTGTGAGTGTGTGAATGTAAGTATGTCGCTCGCTTTTTCTTTACCCTACACAAACACACACACGAACACATATATATATATATGTGTGTGTGTAGGTGTATGTGTGTATCAGATTTTGTAGCTAAGAACATAATTACACATATGCCTATGTGTATAATTTCATACGTACACATGCGTTTATACACATACATGCACATTTATGTATATGCGTGTATATATAACATTATATGTGTGTGTGCGTGTGTGTGTGGGGGAGGCGCATGGATGAAGGCGCTTAAGGTTTTGCACTCATAATTGCGAGATCGTGGGTTCGATTCTCAGATCGGGTATTGCGTTGTGCTCTTCAGACGAGCACTTCATTTCTCATCGTTCTACTGTCATTGTGACATCCGACATGTGGCCCCCATTGCACGTGTACAGGTAATTTCGATCTGATGGACAGGGTGAGCTTATGTACACAAACATTAAATCTCCCTACATTCTAGAGTTACGTATATGAGCTTATTGCTGTTTTGTTCATTTCCCCCTCCCCCTAACATATATTAAATGTGTGCATGTACGTATACTTCATGTGTGTATGATAGTGTTTGGAAACATTTGTTAGTATTTCTCATCTCTTTATTGCCCAAAAGGGACTAAACATAGAGGGGACAAACAAGAACAGATAAAAGGATTAAGTCGATTACAACGACACCAGTGCGTAACTGGTACTTAATTCATCGACCCTGAAAGGATGAAAAGCAAAGTCGACTCCTGCGGAGTTTGAACTCAGAACGCAGCGGCGGACGAAATACCTATTTCTTTACTACCCACAAGGGGCTAAACAGAGAGGAGACAAACAAGGATAGACAGACGGATTAAGTCGATTATATCGACCCCAGTGCGTAACTGGTACTTAATTCATCAACCCTGAAAGGATGAAAAGCAAAGTCGACCACTGCAGAATTTGAACTCAGAACGCAGTGGCGGACGAAATACAACAAAGCATTTCGCCCGGCGTGCTAACCATTCTGCCAGCTCGCCGCCTTTTTCTTCTCTATTACATACGCCATTAGCTGTAGTCTCATGCTTCTGGCATTTGTGTGTAACTGCCCCAATGTTCCTGTCACACTTGCTAACGCATCTCCCCTTGCTGCTGGAAAAGATGTCCATGGAAACAGCTTTCTCTTTTCTCTTTCCTGCGATACTTGTAATTACATTCTGCCATGAAATGCAAGGATTGCTTTGCAGAAAAATAGATCTGTATACACTCATGTGGAACATATTTAACTTCTCTTTCTTCACAAGCCCTACGCTATTTGCAGGCGATTATCATTCGCCTACATAAATACAGATCTTTAATACGTATATTGTAAATTTATGTTTCTTATCAACAAAAACGAAACAAGTGTCTTAAAATGAACAATCAATTTGCGCAACTAAATACACTTCACTACGCTGTTAAGAACGCCTTTAATTTGACTGTGAAAATATTTTCCGAAAGGTTGCTTCCGTTCCTAATATATAATAACATTAAATATATATATACATATATATATATATATATATATATATATATATATATATTATATATATATATATGTGTGTGTGTGTGTGTGTGTGAATCTGTGTGAATGTGTCAGTGTATATATATATATATATATATATATACACATATATGTTTGTATGTATGCATGTATGTATGTGTGTATTTAATTATGTATATATATATATAATGCTCTGTCTTTTGATAAACATATGTGCTTAAATATATACTCGTCTAGAAGTTTCTAATCCGATATTTACGTAGATTTTGCAAGATGAAAGGCTTCACGCATTTCATTGCAATATCGTTCCTTTTTAATATTTTGGTATTCCTATTTATCTTTGTTTCCGTTACCATCGTTTCCAAGAGAGCAATACCATTGTTCAATTTCAATGCGGATATATATTCGTTTCTAGTTCCTTCCCTGTACTGTAGCAACCCCCTCAGATTGAAAGAAAACACGCCAAACATTTATACTTCCTATATATGTGTATTGTTGTAAACATAATTTACTTGTATCCATCAGAAGTGACATCAATGCTGTCCGTTCGTGAGTTTGCATGGTATTGAATCTTGAGATTTGCGCCTCCACTTGTGAGATTTACGACATACTTATCAGATGTATAAATGTTTCCAGGAGGTCCTTATGAAAGGCAGCAGTAAATTGTAGTAATGTGCCTGTTTTCACATTTTATAATGTTTGAAATTTTATGTCTACGATGTAATTCCCTATATAATTTATAAGCTTTTGGGTGCGAGAAAGCTTTCACAGAAAGGTTTCAGACTCACAGGATTTCTATTTTTAATTATGTTAAATTAATTATCAACTCTCTCGATAAAGACTTTCATATTCGTATCTATGTCCTTGTTCCACTAAAAAGCATATTTCAACTTATTTTTTCATCTTATCCAACTGTATGCATGTATGCATTTCGTGAAATTTTAAATGTTATTTTCGTGAAAAAATAAAAACCGGTATGCAATAGTTCGTCATCAACTTATAAAGTAAAATGAATGACCGAAACCTCGTAGGTCGAGTGGTAAAATGATATTCTAACCGCGGTCATTTGTAATTGGATAATAGGAAAGGAATTCCATCATCATTAAGAAACGTACAGGAAAAATAAGACAAATGAAGCGGAAATTTATTTACTGTAATATATTTCCCCAGTATGACCTCCAACTAAAACGGAGTAAAAAAACAGTGAAAAGCTTCCATTCGAAAATGAACCACTTTCGAATAATACGATTCGAGAAGAATGTAAATGTGTTAAAAATGCTTCCTCACTCGTGAAATTGAATCTTAGTCTCTCACAACTATATTTTACTTAACTCAGTCTTCCTAGTTTATTATAAAATTTACCCCGTTGTTGTGCCTTTAAATGTAACCTTATGTTTTTGAATGATCATAAACAATTTTAATTGGCGCAGCATAATTATGCGGTAAATCTCAGAGATAAGTGCCTGAATTTGATCCTTATTTAAAACTCTAACAGTGATGGAGTAAAGTAATAAAATATTACTGAAATTAAAGACAGAGCATCAGAAGTGGTGACATAAATTCTCGAAGTTTATTCCATCTTAAACAACTAATGTCATTTCTGAAACTAAACATAAATTAGAATAATTCATTCAATGCTCTCAGTTCGCTCGGTATCCATGGTGGATCATATCTGCTGTAACTTTTGATAAGAAAATAGAAAAGGAAAAAGGTATATTAACAATATATAATTAGTCAGCGTTTTGATGATTCGTTGGTAAGATTCCTTGCAAAATGCCTACCGGAATTATTTGTCAGTCTTTATATTATGACTTCAAATTCTGCTGAGATCGACTGTGTCTTTCATCGTTTTGGGGGTTGATGAAATATGTACCAACTGCATACCATGGTCGTCGTTATCGACTTACAAACTTCCTAGTTTATTACTGTCCTTGTGCCAATATTTGAAACCAATCTTATACAATTAATTTCTAACGTCGGGTCTAGAAGTAACGCTCTAAACAATAAGTATAAACTTTAGATACTAAAGGCGAGCATTCAACTTTTCTATCGAAATGGTTTTTAACGTAATATATATATACGCCATTATTTAACATTTATATACCAGGAGAGAAAATTTGACGGTATTCCCTCCATTTGACTGTATTCCTTCCATCATTACATTCTCAGTTCAAATACCGCCGAGGTCGATTTTGCCTTTCATGTTTCTGTGTCGATAACATAAGTAATTGATTAGCGCTATTTTCGATGTGATGGACTAGCTCCAACACCAAATTTCAAGGCTGCCTATAGTAGAAAACGTTATACTTTATATATCTCGGTATTCACCGTTGGAAACGAATTACTTCATTTTCCTTTCGGTTTCTAAGTTCTTATGATGTGATTTATAACAAACATAAATGTCAAAATATTTTTTTGTCTTCTTTCACAAAGTGAGAATTAATTAAATTAAGTAGCAAATTTCAGGATTTATTTCTAAAAGTTAATTATATTAATGTCTTTATAGTTGATTAATGTATAAAAATTCATAAATGAAGTTACTTACTATATGTCAAAATCCTGATTACCCCCCATTTGATTGTTTCCGCTAGGGGTTTCCAAAATAAACATAGTAGTGATACAAAATTCTGAATAGTTCTGGAAGATAATATTAGTTTTTAAATGTATATAAATAAAATTGGCTTATAAGAAAAGAAATATGCATAATACAGGAACGCAAATAGCATTTCATAATGCTGTACACGGAATTGTGTCAAGACCAACGAAATTACAGTTATAGATTGACATACAAGGCTGGAAAGAAAAGATTATGTTTTTAGACAGTGGTATTTTAGCAATAAAGTACAAAGACTGTTATTAACAATCATACAAGTTATGCAAGTTTCAGCATTTTAGACTGCATAATAAAATCATTAATTACAGTGTGAGGTTTATGATAATTTACTAAAACTCTGCCGATGGTTTCATGCAATGCGATTCTACAATTATTCACAAGTAGTTTGTTCAACTATAAATTGTTTCTTTTGAATTCGAAAGATATTATGACACTTTATTATTTATTTATTTGAGATATTTATTAATAATCTTCCCTCTGCTATTCAATCTCTATTCTCCGCTTAATGATTAATTGTAGGTTTTCTGTGCATGAAGACCGTCTGGAGTCCTTTCTTGGAACTCAGTTCTAAAAGCTAAAATATTTGATATATTTGATATTGTAATAAAAATAATATTTGTGCGCTTCTCACATAAATATCATTTAAATACAAATAGTACAACTGCACCAAATGATTGTAAAGATTATAAAGAGATGACGTAGTCTTGACATTAGCTGAAGGCTATTCTCTCGGTCCTACACACTGTCAACTCTTGTTATTCGATATGAACTCTAATGAACTCCCTAGCTGCTACTACATGGTATTTCCATAAAATATCTTAAACTAGATCGATACTGAGAAGCATTGATTAAAATCAATGTGCCTACTATTATATTCCACATATTTCTGTACAATGGAAAATAGAAAGAATTCGTCATTTATATTGAGTTGATGGAAATTATGTCAATACCCATCGGGTGTATTCTCCGCATACTTCAAGTGTTTGATATTGTCATAAAGGATTCTCCTTGAGAATTTTACTAAGCGTATATCGAAAGATGACACATCCATTAATGGACAGGTTAGAATGTTATAGTATTATGTAACTATACGAATGTAGAGATAATATTATTGGTGACGCTCGAATTTATTCTGATAAACATAGTAACACTGTATATATTAGGGTGGTGCATGATTATTGCGGCTTCTTATCAGCATATTTTATTCAACAAAAACAGTAACAACATTTAACGAAAACCTCTTTAAATGACGGCCTGACCGTCTGCCAAGCAAATGGGAAGCAGTAATTGAAGTAGATGGTGAATATGCTCCGGGATAATCATTTTGTTACATGTTGTTATTGTACTTGTTCAATAAAATTTGCTGAAAAATACCGCATTAATTATGCACCAACCCAATGTTTTTAAAATCAAGTTATCCACAATTAAGGTGCTGCTCCAGCATGACCGCAATCAGAATGACTAAAACAAGTAAAAAAAAAAGAATATCTATGTATAGACTAAAATAATTTACAATTCAATAAGTAAATTTTTTTTTCTAGAGGAATGTTATCATCGTATAGAGACAGTAGTTATGTACTTAGTGCATATTAAAGCATCAGTAAGAGGGCGGGTCCACAATCATGGGGTAGTGAGTTCGATACCCGGATCGAGCTGTGTGATGTTTTCTTCAGCTAGACACTATATTACACGTTGCTCTAGTTCATTCAGTAGTAGAAATGAGTTGTAATGTCACTGGTGCCAAGATATATCGGCCCCTTTGCTTTGGCTAACCTAGGTGGCGTCGAGAGAGGAAGCTGGTTTGGACGGGGGACTGCTGGCCTTCTGCAATCAACCCTGCTGGGACTTGTGACTTAGAGTATACTTTCTTAAGTGCAATCCCATGGCCGTTCATGACCGATGGGGGTCTTTAGCCTTTTACCTTACCTGTACCAAAACAATATATACCTGGATCACACTTACGATTAAAGTTTCAATCACTCAGCAAATTTTCCATATATTTCCATTTTACTAAAAGTGCACAGTCATTGATAATGCTCTCTATTCTCGGCCCAAGGCCTGGAATATAGAGAGGCGGCGTTCGTCGATTGCTTCAGGCTCAGTGATCACCTGACACTTACTTTATTGATTCCAGTTGAATAGACGGCAAAGTCATCTTCAGCAGAATTTGAACTTCGACACGAGATAACTAATAATGATTTCAAAGTTGACACGAGGCCAATAATATCGGGTCTGGGGGAATTAGTCGTTTACATCGACACCAATGTTCGAATAGTACTTATCGTTTTTGACCATGAAAGGATGAAAGGCGAAATCGACTTCGGTAGAATTTGAACTCTTGAGTAAAATACGGACGAAATAAGCCTAGGCATTTTGACCGCACTGCTAACCATTCTTCCATCTGATCAGCTTTACCACAATAATCATAACGCACATGTACTATAATACACACATTTACGTTTTTAATTACATTTACAGACATTCTAACACAAACGATTTTTGTGCATATTTAATACACCTTTACAAAACTTAAAATATTCCTGAAAGCAATTAGAGGTTTTGTTGTATATTTTTGAGTATGCATTTCTTAATTGGGTACTATTTAAATATTGCATGAAATAAAATTCACCAATAAAACCAAAACTGACATACATATAACAGGTATCCCCTAACTCAAGGAAAGGAGTAATTACAGAGTGATTAGACACATAAGAGACAAAATATCTACGTAGATATAAGAAAATTACATAACCCTTATTTGTTAGTTCACATTGAAATTTCTTTAAAACTCAATTTGTTAATATTTAACTATATTTCTCCTTTTCAAATATGGGCACAGGAATTTCAGGTGTAGAGGTAAGTTGATAACATCGATTCGCGGGTATTTATTTAGTTACCCCGAAAGAATAAAAGGAAAAGTCAACATCGATGGCATTTGAACTCAAGACCTAAAGACAGACGAAATACCTATTTCTTTACTACCCTCAAGGGGCTAAACACAGAGGGGACAAAGAAGGACTGACAAACAGATTAAGTCGATTACATCGACCCCAGTGCGTAACTAGTACTCAATTTATCGACCACGAAAGGATGAAAGGCAAAGTCGACCTCGGCGGAATTGAACCCAGAACGTAATGGCAGACGAAATACGGCTACGAATTTCGCCCGATGTGCTAACGGTTCTGCAAGCTTACCGCCTTACTCTTACTTCAACTATTCAGATATATCAATGAATTCTTCCCCAAATCACCAGTCATATGTCAGGCAATTATGGACGAATAGATTTGTCCCTTTGGGTAATATCAGACGACATTGCATCTATACATATAAATTCATACGATGTAAATTTTGTCAAAATTCTTGATATTACAGATCACAAAGTGAATAATAATTTTAAAGAGGACTATATTTATTACCTTAAAATTATATGGAAAGTATTTCTCATTTGCATTGCTCTTACCATATCCATTGTAATTTTCTACCTCACCTTCTCCTGCATCCAATTCGTGTATGTGCAGTCAAATTGCACACTTTATCTCTCCTTCACTCTGTCTTTTACTTTCCTAATACTATATAAAGCAGGGCTTCACAAATAAGTCAACTAAGCGAGCAACATTTACATCAGATATTATTATAGAAATATGTGTTATTTTCTCTTCGTAATATCCTCGACCACCCGTTTCTACCAAAAATGTGGTGTTCCTTATCATACTTTTTATAATATATTTCTTTATTGCCCACAAGGGGCTAAACATAGAGGGGACAAACAAGGACAGACAACCGGATTAAGTCGATTACATCGACCCCCAAGTGCGAAACTGGTACTTAATTTATCGACCCCGAAAAGATGAAAGGCAAAGTCGACCTCGGCGGAATTTGAACTCAGAACGCAACGGTAGACGAAATAGCGCTAAGCATTTCGGCCGGCGCGCTAACGTGTCTGCCAGCACGAGTCTGCCATACTTTTTAAAATAGAATTGGGTTCTACATTATATAATTTCTTTCCTAGAACGTTAAATTCGGATTTCGAGAAGCACCGCCGTACTGTACGGTATGTGTTAATCAGACCATACCATTTCAAAATTTGAAAGCCATCGACAAATTGGCAATGTGTTAGAATCGTTAGTACCCTGGACACAATGCTTAAATTGTTTTCGTCTGTCTTTACGGTCTGGGTTCAATGTCAAGCGACGTCGACTTTGCTTTTCATCCTTTCGGGGTCGATAAATTAAGTACCAGTTACGCAATGGGGTCGATTAAATCGACTTAATACGTTTTTCTGTCCTTGTTTGTCCCCTCTATGTTTAGCCCCTTGAGGGTAATAAAGAAACAAGGGAAATGTAATAAACTCACCTCTCGCCCCCTGAAATTCCTGGCCTTCATATCATTTATCAGATGGCCTTCAAACTATTTATCATCCCATTTATCAGCACGGCGATGTGGTGCAAGCCGAAAGTGATTTCTGTGTGCAGACTCTGGAAATCATCTTTTAAATATAACAAGACATTAAAAAAATATGCCCTAGGTAGATCTGAAATTCCAGTCCAAGATAAATTTATAATAAATTTTATCTTCTGTTTTGTATTGAGTCCGCCAACAGTAAATGTTCTTTAGTTAATATTGAAAACCACTTAAAATATGTCTGTTTGCCACCTCAATTCAAAGGCCTTTTCAACTTTTCAAATTAATAAATTCAATTATTGAGGTGAATACATTACATTTCTATAAATTAATAAAATGTTATTTAATTTTGCACAACTGTCTGACAGCGAGCCAACTTCACTTAACACCTCTTGCATTAGTATCTCCCTCACTAACAATACCATAAACGTTATTGAATATTTCATCTAAATATATCGAAAAACTTTATTTTGAATGAATGTTTGAGTAAGACTATATATATATACGTGTGTGTTTTTGTATGTATTCATATATATGTGTTTGTGTGTGTGTGCACGTTTGCACTTGTGTGTATGTATGTATATATATATATATATATATATGTGTGTGTGTGTATGTGCGTTTATGTATGTATATATATGTGTGTGTATATATATGTGCGTGTATGTGTCTAAAGTGGAAGAGAGAGAGAGAGAGAGAGAGAGGTGTAGGAGGGGAGAGAGAAACAATACTGAAATAATGTCTGAGATTATGTATTTCAATAATTTGTTTACCTGAAACTCTGAAACCGAGTCATATCTTAACCTTCTGAATTTTTCCTCAAACACAAGCAATTTTTAATGTTACATTCACTTTTATCAATTACATTGAAATTTTTCTTGTATTTTAATATTTCTGACTGCTGGTAATTGATATGTTTGGAGTCGAAATAAAATACTTTACGCCAAATATATATCTGATAAGAATGTTTGTATCTCTACGAACCCAAGTTCGATTTTTTAAATTCTTTTAGTAATTACAACCATATATTTTACTCTGCTGTGCAGCAACTGATTGCGAATGCTGCCGATTTGATACGAACCTGATAATACTTATCGACTCACTATTATGACTTTCAAGCAAGTCAAACGTCCGATATCAGCTAACCGTGGCACTCCGTCGATTACGACGACAAGAGTTCCAGTTGTTCCTATCAACGGAACAGCCTACACGGAAAATTAACGTGTACCCTTCAGGTAGTTCTCGGAGAGATTCAGCGTGACACAGAGTGTGACAAGGTTGGCCCTTCGAAATACAGGTACAACGGAAACAAGAAGAAAAAGTGAGAGAAAATTGTGGTGAAAGAGTACAGCAGGGTTCACCAGCACCCCCTGCTGGAGCCTTGTGGAGCTTTAGGTGTTTTCACTCAATAAACAATCATAACGCCCAGTCTGGGAATCGAAACCATTATCCCATGACAACGAATCCACTGCCCTAATAACTAGGCCATTGCGCCTCCATATCATTGAATCACATCCACTCAAAATTGGGAAATCCTGACTTTATATTTTTACAATGTGTAATAGTATTTCGGGCTATCTATAATATGTCTATTTTGCAAAACCACATGTCGATCGTAGCACACAGACATTCTTTATTACAACCTACTTCACCTCATGAATATTTTCCGAGCTTATGTTAGTTAGTTAGTTAGTTAATTTGGCTCAAAAGCAAATAGCAAGGCCATGTAGGGGGACATGGAGTTAAGTACAGGGTGGTGTTCATGTAAAGAGTTCAGGCCACTTGAGGTCAAGGGAGGCTTTGAACAAAGCGGTCGTCGGCATCTTCACCATCTCGTCTGGCAGATGGTAAATTTAATTTGATTTCGTTTACCAAATAAACTTCCTTTTTCTGTAACTAGCCAGAAACGTATAGTATAAGCCATGACATTTTTAAACAGAAAATCTCCGTTTCACAGCTACAAAACTGAACCCAAGCAAGTGCTATGCTACCGGAAGACCTACAGACAACATAGAAGCCGTATATAAATGAGCTGAAGGAAATTACATTCATTTTAAGGCAGGAAATGTCCAAACAATCCAGTACAACCCAGCTTGCACTCTAATTTTACAGCAAAGATGATCGGGTCGAAAAGGAGCGGCAATTACAGAGACGCAGAGAGTGTGCGACCTGGAGATTAATACGAGAAATGTCTTCAAGTTTCATCTACATCAAGATGGTAACAATGTGCAACTGAATAGCTGGTGCTACGAGGTATAATTTTCATTAGGGTTATAGAAAAATTAGGGAATAGAATTAACGATATCCTTAAATTTGAATAAGTTAAATTTACATTATTTACATTCGACAGATATTTCTCCTCATCTTGTTTGTTGTTAACAAACAAGATGAGGACAAATATCTTTCGAATGTAAATAATGCAAATAATGTAAATAATGTACATAATTCCTCGACTCTTAAATAAAGAACTGTATTAAATCAAATTTAATTATAAAATTAGCAAAGTAAATTATAGACTTATAACTCATTATTAACAATATTAAGAATTAGAAAAAAGAATAGTAGAAGTAGCAATACTCGGGAGAGGGATGGTAATAACAAGCATGGTGTGTGTTTGCAGATTGCTAAAAGTCGTTGGACAGCAAATCAATTTGTCTTTAATCAACAGAGTTTAAAACATTAGGATCTTTGACACAATGACAACTCAAAGTGTATGGTAAATTTCAGCTGGATTTGTACTTAATTTAGATTCTATCGGAAAGATGCAGTTGACTCTACGAAGAACACGGGGCAATTAACAATAAATGCACATTGTGCAGTGTGCACTAATTACTGCAGAAACATATATAGGTGCTGAAATGAACAGCAGTAGTTAACTGCTGAATAAAACTGGGTATGAATCTGAGATCTCCCTTAACATAAACACATTATATATATATATATATATATATATATATATATTATATATATATATATATATATATATATATATATATATATATATATATATGTATGTATGTATATATAGTATATATCTGCTGCAATTTTTGAAACTTTTTATCTGCTGCAATTTGTAATAAAGCCTGTCTTTGTATGAAACAATTGTATTAAAAACTAATCTATTCTTGTTGCTTCTTTCTCGTATATATATATATATATATATATATATATATATATATATATATAATATATATATATATATATAATATATATATATATATATATATATATATATATATATATTTAGAGAGAGAGAGAGACGCAGGCGTGGCTGTGTGGTAAGAAGCTTGCTTCGCAACTCCATGGTTCCAGGTTCAGTGCCACCGCATGGTACCTTGCTCAAGTGTCATCTACTATAACGTAGGGCCAACCAAAGCTTTAAGAATGGATTCGGTGGACGGAAACAGAAATGTGTACAGTTCAAACTTTTCTGTGTAGATTTGGAAGTGGAAGCACTCCGTCGGTTACGACGATGAGGGTTCCGGTTGATCCGAATCAACGGAATAACCTGCTCGTGAAATTAACGTGTAAGTTGCTGAGCACTCCACAGACACGTGTACCCTTAACGTAGTTCTCGGGGATATTCAGCGTGACACAGAGAGTGACAAGTCCGGCCCCTTGAAATACAGGTACAACAGAAACAGGAAGTAAGAGTGAGAGAAAGTTGTGGTGAAAGAGTACAGCAGGGATCACCACCATCCCCTGCGGGAGCCTTGTGGGGCTTTTAGGTGTTTTCGCTCAACAAACACTCACAACGCCCGGGTGGGAATCGAAACCGCGATCCTATGACCGCGAGTCCACTGCCCTAACAACTGGGCCATTGTGTAGATGTAGAGACTCAAACCTAATACCCTCTGGCTTGAATATAATGACACCATTGGATTCATATAAAGCTAGAAGAGTAGCGGAAGGGGCAGGGCATGCCCTCGTCCGTGAGAGGATCCATTATACAACTAAATAACAGGATCAAAGAGAGGATATCTTCATCACTTAGGGAAATAACCAGAGATGATGATAGAAAGAGAATCCAGCAAGATGTAGAAAAGTCGTACATGAATGAATTTGAAATGGTGAAGACACGCCAGTTTAGGAAGTTTATGAAACTCAAAGGTCAGATAATGGAGTCTGTGAAAGCTGCAATTAATGTAAATAGCTGACATCTTGAAAGAAACGTATATGTTTGTGTTTCTGTGTTTGTCCCCAATCCATTGCTTGCCAACTGATGGTGGTCTGTTTATACCCCTGTAACTTACCGGTTCCGATAAATTAAGTACTGGGATCTGTTTGTTCGACGACATGTGGTGCTCCAGCATGGTGGCAGTCAACTAGTAAAGAAATAAAAGAATAAAATACTATACATGCGTATGTGTGTGCACGCACGCGCGCTCGTGTGTGTGTTTGTGTGCGTACAGGCGTCTATGTTTGGCGTTAGGTTATATGATTCTGTTTAATGTTATACTGATTCAGAATTAGACGTGTACATATTTTAGTTTAGGTTAATATAGATTAACTTTATTGTTTAACGCAAGAAATTATTGATTAAATAATCTGGAAATTAACGTTCTTAAAATAAATAATTCTTTTTGTTACTTTGTATCGAATGAAACGCGATTATATTTACATAGCGAAAGTTCAGCACTCCTGTTTTCTATATCTGAAGTTTGGCGCAATTTTTCTAACGATTAACACATTAAATAATTCTTATATCAAACCGACATTGTTTTGTGAAAGCGCAGTAATTTATTGACGCCTGAGGATGCTCGTAAAATTATTAAAAATGATTTTGTAGCAAGATTTTGTTAATTGCCGTATTGTGTTTTTATATAAAATTTATGTTTAAATCAAAAGGCGAAATAACTTATTATTGTAGATAGTTTTATTATCATAGATAAACAACGAAATTTTTGGCTTATGTCTGCAGATATACATTTTATATTGTTTGTAAACTTACATCCAAAAAAGTCTTCGAACAAAAGTTGTAAGTTATGTTTCTCCGATAAAGTCTACCATTTTTGGAAATATCTAATTGCATTCCACCTTCAGGCAACTACAATAGACAGAGCAATAACTCTTTGAAACTTTGAATATACTTTGTAAATTACACATGATCCAGCAAAATGCAAATATTAAGAATATTTTCTATGGCCATCGTTAACACGCTTGTACTAACTACATAGTAGTTTTAACATAATTACCATCGATCGATACATTTGCAGCACTACTTATTCTTGGTCGTCCTGGGACATTAATACTATAGATATCTATGCTCATGAGTATAAAATTGGTCGGCGACGCTAAAACTTACCACACAATTTGGAAACATTTAGGTGTTACTGTCATTTATTTATTAAATTTTCACTGTGTTCACTTGAATGGAAAACGAATAGCATTCTAGTTTGTCATTCGGGTATGTCATTCGAAGCTGTCCTTCCAGCCACGTTCCCAGGTTGAGTTCCACTGCATAACATCTTAGGCAAACGTCTTCTACTATAGACACGAGTCGCGCAAAGCATTGTGAGTACATTTCATAGCTAGAAACTGAAAGAAACTTGTCATGTAAATATATAACAACATCCTTCTGTACACTATACTGAAGACTCGTATTCAGTATGAATCATTATGGTTGCCCTTAATTTCAAATGGGGAGTATTTAATATTTTCATAGATCATTACATAATGATGACAAATTAGTTTCATTGCGCAGTAATTATAAAACCTCAGATAAATGTATAACGATTCCCTCAACCTTCAGCAGAAAACTTCTTATCACGTTACTCTGTGATCACGTCGAGAGCTGATTCGTGCGCCTCCTCAAACAAATATGTGGTCAATATAAACAATTCCTTTCCGCACGTCGTTCGGCAAAAGCTGAACGTTCACACACACACACACACACACACACACATACTCGCGCACGCACACAGATACACATACATTCACATAGCACAATTAAAGATTACAAACCTCCTTCAGGGATAGCAGAATCCTATGATAGTACTGGTTAATTACCTATAAAAAGTGTCTTGAACAGTATATGTTATACTCCACTACAAGGTAAGTATATAAACTGTGGTTTATATATATTTTATTTATTATAATAATAAGATGAGGGAATAGAAAGATAATTCATAAGCTATTGTTTATTAATTAAAAAAATGACAAACATCCCTTACAGCTGTTTCAATTCAGGCTCTCAGAAAATTAATTAATTAAATTCAAAATTATCTGAAAGTCGAATATCTTCAGGGTTAGATAAACTTATACAAAGTAGGAGTGCAATTTTTTCATATTGACTAAACGGCTGCAAACTATTTACTTAGTATCAGGAAATTGAATACCGACTTATTATACCGTTATCTACCTGTGTAGAGTTTCAACTTTCAGAGAGCCCGAAAGGGATGTTTGTCAATTTTTCAATTAATAAATAATAATTTAGTAATTGCTTTTCTATTCTCGCAACTTATTATATACACTTACATATACATACATATCCACACCAATGCACACACGCACGCACACACTGACACACACACACACACATATATATATATATATATATTTCGTTTGCCACTACATACATTTTTTCTCACCTTGTTTCTCTCCTTGTTTTTTCTGTGTCCCTTTCTGTAGAAGAGCGTAGGCTTGAAACGTAAAAGACTTTTTCTATACCCGAGCGTTATACTAATACATCTGTTTCTTTTGTACACCACCTATCTTCGTCTTTTGTTTTTTTTTCGTAAACTCTCCCTATATATATATATATATATATCATATCATATGTGTGTGTAGCGAGAGAGAGAGCAACATTGTTCTATAAATAGATATATAAATATTGATAAGTATACATATTATAAAAGCGAAAGATTGTAGTATATAAATTTTGGATAATACTTGAATGTAGCTAAATGAAGACGATATTTCATTCCCAGTGACATTAGAATATTTAACTTATTTACTTGCAAGTATCTCAAATGATTATTCATTAAAAATGAATACCAGGCAATTATGGAAGGAAGACTGGTGTGCATTTGACTCTGTATAAAGTTTGGCTTCACAAAAATGATCAAAGCCGACTTTCATATCAATAAAACTGGAGAGATGATTTAATATAGCAGTCAATTCAAACAATTCTTGAAGTGGAGCTTTTAAGTGGAGTTTGATAGAATTTGGACACAAATCCAACTCCCTCTTTTCTTGTAAAACTAAAAGACTTTAATTTCGTATGAAAATGGTTCTAGAGCTTCACCAACGCCGCGTTGATTTTATGCACCAAATGAAAATTCCTAAACAACAAAGATTTATTAATATTATATTATTACGTATTATTTATTACCATTATTAAATATATATATATTAAATATAGTCTGCTAATAAATATAATAGAATTACGTGAAAGCGTTGTAGAATGCTTTATGACATTAAGTAATTCCTGCTGTAATATAAATATATATTCCTAAAGAACATGTGAAATAGAATCAATTTTCCTAGATAAGGGTTTCCAAACCCCAGAAAATTTCATATGCATGAATGGTATATATCTATATTGGAAAAATTAGGGATACACCGAAAGTAACAATATGTAAATTCATACACATCCAGCGGGTTAATAAAATCAATATAATGAAACTGCAATATTATGCTAAACACAGAGTGATGTAGAATATTCAATGCGTGATTAAATTTCTGCTTGGGATATGCACGTGCGAATCTTGTTTGTGTGTATGAGTGTTTGGATGGGTGTGTATGGGTGGGTGTATGTGTGTGGGGGGGGGGTGAGTGTACGCGCGTGTATCTGTTTGTGTGTACGTGTATATGCCCGTGTATACCGGCAAGTGTGTCACTTGTGTTCACTTGTATGCTTGAGTGATGCATCTATGCATGTACATATCGTTAAACTTATAAAAACACATACACTCTTTCTTTCTTTACCTGTCTCTCTTTCTGTCTGTCTGTCTGTCTCTCTCTCACACACAAATATATATATATATATATATATATATATATATACATATATACATATATATATACATATGTATATATATATATATATATATATATTATATATATATATATATATTTATTATATATTTATTATATATTTATTATATATATATATATATATATATATATATATATATATATATATATACATATATACATATAATTGTATAAATGTGTGTATAAAGAATATGTTGCTCGCCTATCCTTTTTAAGGAATGCAAATGCATCTTGTCTATATGAAGTACGCTTGCGAAGGGTCTAACAACTAATGGTTATCTTTTTTGTGGGTCTGGGGATGATTGAACCAAATGCCCCTGCGTCACATTCCCCTCAAAATTAAACTATTCTGCTCCACTGCATTAAAGGATTGCTCAGTTATATCTTTATTGTCACGCCGTATTGCCTTATATAATGACACATCAATATATATATATATATATATATATATAATATATATACGCAAATACACATGCATAAATTCAAACATATATATATATATATATGTATATATATATATATATAAATACATATATCTATACAGATATACGCTTATATGAGTCTTTATGTGTATAATTTTAGATATGAATATGTATGAGTAAGTGTGTAAGGATGTGCTCCTCTTTTTTCACATATTTATTTGTGTTTAGAACTAATTTTCTGTTTTATATAACCTTTAAACGTAAAACAATATCACTATTGTGCAGGCTTCCTGTCACATGTATTTTTGAAATGGGCACCCTATATGATATTGCACGTACGCTCCTCTCTTCATGCCATGCAAATTGAAGCAAGTAGATTAATTTATAACCAGCTTTTGAAGTTACAGATCACATGACATCATTGATAGTGTTATAACTCATATTTTAATTTTCGTCTATTCTTGTACGTAAAATATTTTGAAGCTCAAATAGCTACAAACACTTGACATTTCATAATAAACATAGTATAAAAGTATATAATGTTTACTGAAGTCAACGTAATATACTTATGTAGGCTAACATAAAAAATTTGACATTAGCTGTATAAATATCAATACATTGTGTACATACATGCAATAGTAATACTTTCTATTTGTATGTGTGCGTGACGCTTCAAGCCTATCTGTGTATGCCTTTTTTGCCCGTGTGAGTTTTCTTATTTCTATAAGCAATACATATACTCGCATATTTTCTAATGCTGCGAATTTGACCAGGAAAAAAAAATTAATGTGTACAATCCGAGGAAACTGTCACGCAGTAAATACAGCAAAACGTAGTAATCGAGGCCGCACTAATCAGAAATCTGTAGGTTCCTCCACTAGCCCCATATACCTGTATTTTGAAAAAGTATCAGACATCAATTTTGCCCGTGAAAACTAAGGCCGCGTGGAAAAAGTCATTTCGATACGAGGTGACGCAGCCATACATCGGCATGGGATAAAATTTTCGCGCCAGCTGACTGCGCCCGTTTTCGACTGTGTAGCCAAGAGTAGTGACCAGAGACGTGCGCAAAACTGGTTTCTATTTTCTCCGAACGCATCGAGCTGAGATTTGGCATCATGTTTTGTCGAAAATCGTCCCCTAGTTACTGGCAGATCAGCGGAAGCAACTCCGGTTGGAAATAGCTCAGAACATTCTCGAATGTGCAAGCAACGCAGACTTCATGAAAACCATCAGCAGCGGTGATGAGATACGAGTTTATGATTTCTGCTCGAGCCCTTCTGTCAGCTTGCATGAAAACGAAAATCCTACGAACGCACACTAAACTGGCGCGCCCTTCCGATGCGAATGTTATCGCACTTACGCAAGAAGAGTCCCACCGGCGCATCAAGATTCGAATGTTGTCGCACTTGTGCAAGAAGCCTCCCACTCATCGGATTTTGCCCACACGGCAGGGGATTGGCGGGGAAAAATAAAGTGGTGTACTGTTGGACTGCACCTCGTGTTTTATGCTAAGCATTGCTGCATTGGCCATATTACAAACAAAGACCATATTTTTCATATTGAGTCTCTTGATGGACCGCTCCACAGTTTGATAGCGAGTTCTCCCAAAGTAAGTATACAGATTCCCGCTTCAGTAAAAAGCAGCTGGTATAGACAGCAGTTATATATTAAGCTAGAAGTATTAAATAAATATTTAACTTCCAAAACCTTGCCGT
>NC_043001.1:7532337-7542337 GCF_006345805.1 Octopus sinensis | reverse complement strand
ACAAAATGTTTTAGGCAATGTTTGAATTTAATCAAGTCTTGTTTCCTTTCCTATAACTAGCGGGTTTTGGTTAAAATATGCTGAATACATAACATGTACACAGGTAAAAGTGTTCTGGTTTTTTATATCATGTAGCTATTCATGGCCTGTAACAGTTTTATGTGCTGGTTTACTAATACTGGTTCTAGATTCAGGCACAATGCCAGGAATTTCTGTGGAGGACGTAATTCGAGTCCATCGAACGCCGGTGCTGACCTGGTTCCTATTTTATCAAACCCGAAAGATTAAAAGGTAAATTTGGCCTCGATAGAATTTGAGCTTAAAACGTAAAGACGGGCGAAATGACGCTTATCATTTTGTCCGTCATGCTAACGGTTCTTGCAGCTAGCCACCTTATTACCTTAAATAACATAACAAACATTTCAATAATTCTTAGCTAACTTGATGATTATTTAAATGCTTAATATATTATTCGACCTCTACGCGGCTGTACAGTACTTGTGTTACATACGCGTTCCACGAACAGTATTATTTCACTTGCCAATTTAAATAACATTCGAGTGTTTAGATCAATGTTTTCGCAATTCGGTAACGTATTTAACAAGAAATATTATTATACATTGTTTTCTTTCCATCATTGCACCAGTAGTTTCTGTTAAACATGAAGTAGGTTTATCTAGTTTTCTAGAGTGATACTTAAGACGTTTTGCCACTAGGGAAAAATATAGTTTATCACAGTTTCTGTTCTTTCACCTGAAACACAGCGATGGACGATGACAATGTAGGGCTGTAAGTATGAGAAATTGTTCTAAGAACGTATATGAAATGCGGCCCTTTAAGAACGGTTCTGATTATGGTTGCCAGTACCGACACAACGATTTTTTACTCATGGCCAAATCCCAACCAATCTACCCTGTATTACCTTAGAACTTAACGTAGTTTTAATGTATTTTCTTCAAAAGAAATAACTATGTACGTATCGGTTAGTCTTTGCCAGAACATCTTTCACTCAACTATAGCATCTTTATTTTTAACTAGCTATAAATAATCGCATCCCTTTTTTTCCTTTCCTTAACACAACATATTTTATGTAACAAAATCAAATACTTCGTCAAACTAAGTCGCTTTATATTCCTTATTCCTGAGTTGGTAACTTGAATAACAACTTACATCGCTTTATGAACGCAAAGAAGCACGGTAGTGTTTGTGATTTTGACATAGAAATAGGAAATTAAGTAAGGTAAGGAAAATCATGGATGGGCACTTTACTCCCTTTCTTTGAACACAATGGAAAAAGCTATTACAGCTTATACTGACAAAATACATGAGCAATGACAATATATAAATATACATTATTTTCGAAATGCATAAACTGTTAGAATTTTTTTCCATTTACATACAAGGTGTCCAAGTCACAAGTGGGTAACTGGTTCGTAGATACTCACAGAGCATTTTGAAGTTAGAGACTCGATGCCTATGCATGTATGTGTCTATCTTTTCATTTATTTATCTACTTCTCCCTATTCATTTCTCTCTTTCCCTCATTATATTTCTCTCTCGTTCTCCCTTCTCTCTCTCTCTCTTTATATATATGTATATATATAATATAATATAATATATATATATATATAATATATATATATATATAATATATATAATATATATATATATATATGATATATATATATATATCCTATATATATATATATCCTAAAAGACAGAAAACAGGCAGTTGTGAGCAATGGAGCCACCTCCAGGGAAACGCAAATAACAAGCGGTGTCCCACAGGGCACTGTCTTGGGGCCACTGATGTTCATAGTGGCCTTTTCAGACATGCCTTCAGTTGCTACGATGATCACCCTTGCTAGATATGCAGATGACACAAAAGTCTCCCACGCAATACAAAACCCTGAAAATATTGCGCATCTGCAACATGAGCTGGACACAATATACAGGTGGGCTGAGGACAACAACATGCAGTTTAATGCAGGTAAGTTCCAGGCCCTGCGCTACTGGCACACAAAGGTAAATGACGTGAAGACTGGATACACTGGCCCAGGAAGAATTGCAATCCCTGAGTCAAAATCAGTGTGTGACCTGGGCATTGACATGAGCAATGATGCATCTTTCCAAATGCATATTGCTAATCTGGTGATAAAATGCAGACGGCTAGCTGGATGGATTCTCCGAACTTTCAGAACAAGAGAGAAGGAGACACTGATGGTCCTATGGAACACATTTGTCCTCAGCCGCTTGGACTACTGCTCCCAACTTTGGTCACCACACAATATAAAACAAACAGCAGAACTCGAAGCAACTCAGAGAAGCTACACAAGAAAATCGTCTCAATGCAAAATGTCAGCTACTGGGAAAGACTGAAGGTATTAAACCTCTTCTCCCTGGAGCGGAGGCGGGAGAGATATGCAGTGATATACATCTGGAAAATCCTGGAGGGTCTTGTCCCAAATTTGGCATTCAAAGTTACTCCAACCGCAGAACGGGGCGCCGCTGCGTGGTGCCAAGGATTCCAACATCACCATCAAAATACAGGTCCAGATACTGCAAGCTTGGGTTTCAGAGGACCACAGCTCTTTTTCTCTAACTCCCTAAATGCCTGAGAGACTTACATGGTGTGGATGTGGGTTTCTTTAAAACTGAACTGGATCTCTTCTTGTTGGGAGTCCCAGATGAACCTACCTCACGACAGGAGACACGGATGCGGGCAGCAGCATCGAACTCCCTTGTTGATCAAGTGCCACGTATCAGAGGTGGATTCACAAACTAGTGTAGCTCATTCAGCGGTGGTGCCCCAGCATGGCCGCGGCCTTCGGGCTAAAACATTTTTAAGGATTTTAAGGATATATATATTATATATATATATATATAATATATATATATATATATGTAATATATAAATTAGAGAAAAAACACTATTATACTCTGTAATATTATGTGTATATATATATAATATATATATATATATATATATATATATATATATATAAGAGAGAGAGAGTACGAGTGATCATGTGTGTGAATGCGGATGTCATAGTTCCAATACAATTATGAAATGCTGACACACACTTATAAAGAAAAATTATTTCGTATGTTTTCATAGACGCTGCATTAAAATCTCCAGCCTAACTTCTGTGCTTTTCAACGCGATCTGATCAACACGTTTCGTTTAATAGCTTTATGAGAAGCAGGTATAATGCCGAGCTAAAGACTCTTACCAAAATCATATTATCATGTCTTCAATTTAGGATTTCCTTTCAATTACAGATTTTGTTACACAACAACAACATTTAAAACTTACAGATGTTGTATTTTTATCCGCCGCCTACTTTACGAAACAATAAATTCTATAACAAACACACAGCAACTAGTAATCTTCTTGTTCACTTTACAAATATTTTACAATACATAGCATTAATAAGAAAAGTTTATAATTTTTTAAGCATAGCTGTTAAAAATACTGCTTAATGTTAAAATTCTTTTAGTTCTATTTTTAGCAAACTGATTAGAAATATATTTCATTTTCTTTCCACCTATTTCCCATCTTTATTTTTAATATTCTTTCAAATGTGTCCACCGTGTACAGGCTTAAGTGCCTTCATTCTCTAATTTACTTCAAGTCTGTTCGTGCGTTCTGAAAATACGCTTACGATTCATTATGATACCAACACTTTGCACAAAATATTTTAAACTTTCTTTTTCTTTACGCTGTGTTAATATAGATCGATATCCAGAAATGTGTATTGAAAGAAAACAGTCTTGATGCTACTGAAATATAAAATAATTTAAGGATTTAAAGACGATACATAATATGATTATATTTATTTTCATATCACAATAAAATCACATTTCTTCTTTAAGACAGAAATAGAATGTTACGATTCGGGTTCCTGTCATGAAAACTCTATTAAGAGTATTGGAAAATAAAAGAAATTCGTTGGGATGAATATCAATAAAAACACAAAAAATGGCTTTTGTCACATGCAAACAGTCAACTGTTTCGTAATCTTGGTTTTAATATATATATGTTTGGTAGCGTTCCGTGCTTCACGGATATTTTGTCAGATACATCAATGCAAACATACACGCATACAGATTTACTGCATGCACACTCAGATACACACACAAACACACTCATTCATATATAAATATACAAATATGTACAAACATATACGTAAATATGCATACGTACGTGCATAAATATGTATTATGTATGTATATATATATATATATATTATATATATATATATATATATATATATATATTCATATTTATATATATACATGCGCACACACGCGGCGGATATTCATATATATATATATACTAGCAGTATCGCCCGGCGTTGCTCGGGTTTGTAAAGGAAATAACTATAAAGCATTTTTAGAGTTATAGCCAAAAAACAGCAAAAAAATGGAAAAAAATGATGGTAAATTTTTTTTGAGAGTAAAAAAAGGTGGTGTTGCGTCCCCTAGACAGTTTGCGGTTTGTGTTTCTGATTCTCGACCCCATGTCGAATTTATCGATTTGTTTCAGAACTGGGGGAACTTTTCAAAATTTTCGGTGCGTTAGTTTTGAATTATGACATTGGGCTATGTGTGTGTCAAGTTTCATCAGAATCGGTTGAAAGCCGTGGTCAGAGTGAGGGTACAAGCAAACAGACACACAGAAACACGCACAGACAAACTGCCGTTTATATATATATATATATATATATATATATATATATTATATATATATATATGTATGTATATATACCCGGGAACTCACATACATACATACATTCATACATACATAATACATACATACATACATACACACACACAGAGACATGTATATCATACAAGAAAATGAGAGTGAAAAGAGAAAGCAAATGTTCGATGAATTTATCAAATTTTTTCTGCCATTGTTTTGCATATTTGTATCATATGCAACCGAAAAGGTGTGTAACGGGGATTCACGGTTAGAATGTTCTTAGTGGGCATTCTACTTTGAACGGTACTTAACCAGACCAATACGCTCAGGTATGCCCAGGCAAAAACAAATGTTTCAAGTTGTTGAAATTCATCATACACAATATTACAAACTATGTAATATGGCCTCTTTATGAACCATTTTCCACACTTACCTCCCCACACAAAAGGAAATGAGTATCATTTGCAAGTTATGTGCATTTGGACGTCACGTTCTTAGCGAGATGTTTACGCCTTTTCATGACGGCATTCATAAAAGGATACTTCACGAAAATACATCGTTCTGTATTATATATGAATGTTTACATCAAATGATTCTATTGTGATGCATCGTCTAATGTAATGAGTAAGGAAAGACGATTCTTGATATTCGTATTAGTTTATTAAAACTAAATTAATGTGAATATATCCTTCGGACCTTGATTACGGATGGAGTGGAAATTGTGGTGTATTACATATTTCATTTTACCAAAAATGTGACTTTTAAAAAGACATATATCTCTCACCATCAGAGAGAGTCGGTTGCGTATAGAACACAGAAACTATAGAAAAGATTTACAATGAATTATCGCTAGCTTCTGTTTTTTGTGTAATATGAAACTTGCAACGCATCATAATCTAAAAAATGCTATCTAAATGATATTGTTTTATAATATGGGGTTATAAGCTAAGAATTCCATGAAATATCGATATTTAGATTTACAATAATAATATTCATTGCGATTCCATATGTGCATATATATTTGATTTAATTACGCAGTCTATAGCGTTATGTTGCGTTATTACTAGAAGGTTGTTGCTGTCATATGACCCCCAACGAGTATTTGATTGGATATCAAAACACAAACATTGGATTAATTCCGAGAAAAGTCCTACGTAACTGGACTTTTCTCAGACTCTTCTTTTCTTCTGAAGACTGGATTCATTATTTTTTATATGCAGTATTTTTGTTACGTAACGTTTTCAGTGCTTACCGATTGCAAATATACATGTCTTTGAAAACTCACCATTCGGTTTCGTACAGGTTGCATGTAATATTTCTCCATTTTAAATTAGAAGGTGATTCCTGTGAAACTTGTGGAACAACTGCAATTTCAATTTTGTGTAAAACATGTAAAGATACAAAGAATTGTGCGAAATATTAAGAAAACGAGGAAGAAGCAATATAATATATTGTAAGAAGAATTTTGTTGACGTAGGTGATGCCAATATACATAGTCATACAATCCTTAATATCACCTTCACATGCTTGCTTGGGTGTTGCAGAAAAGATAGAACCTAATTGGTATGTTTAACTATTACGTGAGATTTTCCTTCTTCAGGCAAAGAGTACATATCAATTGTTTGTTGCGAAGTTGTTATTTGTTATGGGAGCAAGTTATATAGCGAAGGCTAAAGATGTTCGATAATGGTTAAATAATGGGTGGACAATGATTTAGGATTTTTTGTATTAGATCCAGAATAATAGCTAGCAGGTCATTAATGATGAAAACAGTGGCAGTTAGAAATAAGGAGTGTGTGACAACTGGTTTGACAGATTACCGCTGCGGTGAATTAGAAACATGTTTTCAAAGAAGAATTCCTTTGAAATTGTTCCCTGCGAAAATTATGTAGATTGAATATACTTTTTGTACAAAGACAAAGATGGATAATGTCAGTGTATTTGCTTCGGTGTCAAATATGTGAGGGAATTATACATCGCTTCACAGATCAATTACTTCAGGTCTTTCACATGAGAAGGAATGTAAATGAGACGAAGCGGGTACATGTCTGATGTTTAAGAAAATTGCTGCGTTTGATAAAATAGAGTAAAAACAAAAGCCTTTTGAACATTTGAAACGTCTGCGCGCGCACAAAAACACACACAAACACACACACTCATAGACACATCACACGCACACACAGATGCACGCGCTCTGACACACGGACACTCCAATGCACACACAAACATACATATATGCAAGTATGTATATACATACACATCCATGCATACAATATATGTGTATATACGAGTGTATATATATACAAACATTTCGAATTCGTTTAGCAATTGTTGGATGTTAAATTCAACCATTTTTCTTTTCATAAATGTATTGTAGCCTGATTCGAATTCACTTGCCTCCATTACATTTCTGTTAGTTAAGTACTAAAGGAACCCCCAAGACTATATTTAATATTATAAACATATTTCTCATATTAGGGAGCTTGATATATAAAATGCAGGATCTTAAATGTGTATCGCTCTCTACACATCAGGAAAGTTTATTGGAAATTCAATAATGCAAGTAGATACGAAGTTATTTAGGTACAGGCGTGGCGTATTCGTACAATGCTCGTATGCGAACCAGCTGGCCTTGGGTTAAGTCCCATTGCATGATACTTTGGAGAAGTATCTTCTACTTTAGCCCCGGGTCGATCAAAGCCTTGTGTGTGGATGTGGTGGAAAAAAACTAAATATATGTAGCTTACTGTTGCGTTAAAGTAAGATCAACACACTTCATCCAGTGGGAGATAACCAATATTTAACGTACACTGTAGATCATATATCAATACGGCCTACCTGAAGTGATATGTGTGTGTTTGTGAGTATGTGCATGTGTGTGGGTGTATTTGTGTGCGTGTGTGTGTATGTGTGTGTGTATGTGTGTCAGTGTCGCTCTGTGTGTCCATGTGCCTATGATTTTTTCCCGCCACCACTTACTGTTTCTTTACGTTCCACATAATATAAGCGTTAAGGAACGATTTTTTCGTCTGAATCTTTTAAGGCCGCAGACCAAATAATGAAATATGTTAGAGATTAAATAATTAACTCTTTCGAATATACACACAGGGAAGATTTTGGATGGCTAATAATACCTAGATGATGAAAATATTTTACAAGTTCATTAATCTGATCTAGAGTCCGTAAAATTGTATAACATATTTACGAATGAAGTCAGAACTTATATCATTCCCATTATTATATTTAACTAAGATCTGTTTAATATCAATAAATAATAAAAGTAAACATCCAATGCCTAAAATTCTCCATTACCTTATACGTTACTGTTATTTTTATTTTTGTTGCTTTCTCTTTTGTTTAATTCTATAAATATATCTTCTGCGTAGTAGATTTTGAAGAATAGTGTATTTTTGTCTAGAGTATATAAAATAGGCTAAATATAAATTTACATATAAAATATAATATTGTATAGTAATAAACTAAACCATTAGTATATATATATATATATATATATATATATATATATATATATATATATATGTATGTATTGTGAGTGTGTCTATCTGCTCGGGTGTACGTATATACATATCAATTGCTTGCAGTCAATCGTCGCGACTGTAACTGCTCATGGCTCAATAAGCTTTCCCATACTGGTCAAAGTGGTTGCATATATATTCGAAATATAAGAAGAAAACACCAATGATATCGATTCTTTAAAAGATTTAGATTCTCACATCTGTATGAATGGAAATACAAACGAATTCAATTTGAAAGTATAATTACAATCAATATGATATCAGCATAACAAAATGTCATATTAACTGCCGTCCTTACATATCGAAATGTGTATTGGTTGTATAAACTCATATGCATGAGAAATACCTCAGCCTCAATTTATCAGTTCTCGTAATCTCCGTTTGAATTTGCTACTTCGGTAACGCTTCTCTGTCTTTTGCTCTATATCAGTAATTCTTTATCATTTTCACCTGCAGTAACATGTTCCGACTATCATTGGAGATTATTCTATTCAATACCAATAATTGTAGTAATACATTTATATTAATCATACATAAATGTATGCGTGTGTGTTTGTGTTTGTTTGTTTGAGAGATAAAGAGTGTGCTTTCGAAGTGTTCGGTCATATTATGTGAAAAGGAAAATCTGAGGGGCACACACTACACTTCACTACTCTGGGTGTAACAGTTGGTAACTGGCGTAGACTACCAACGCGTAAATTTTTTTCACTTTGTACAAGAAGGGTGATGTCATTTTCCACCTACACGGCTTTGACAACACAGCATTAGTTCTGGATGGAGAAAATATTGTCGGTTACGTTTTGAAAGCACCCCGAATGCTTACTTGTTCTTGTTTACTTACAGCCAGGGCTTATTTCTTTACTCTCCTGTAAGCTATCCGTTCGGTAAAATGACTCTCTTCCGGCCTTCACAAATATATTTACTACGGTTAGTTCGTTCCACTACAGCATTTGATTGCGTCTCCCATCACAGCATGGCCGCTGCACTATGAGTGAAACAAGTAAATTATTTTGCAGCCGAATTGTTAAAACAGATTTTATCCCCTGCTAAATTATTGTTTATATGATTACAAATATGTGTTATCCTTTCTCCTATACTTGTTTCAGTCACTGGATGGCGGCCATGCTAAAAGCGGTTTTACTTAATTTCCTAATTCTTTTTATTTTGTTTGAACGAAGTATGGTTAAAGAGTCGATGATGTCTATGCAAACTAAAATGAAAAATGTAAACAACGAAACAACAAACACAGCTCAACTATCAAAGCAGAAATATGAAAGGCACTACGGATCACAAATTAGTTCATCAAGACAGAATAAATAGTTATGTTGTCAATATACTCCATTAATTGTTTTTATTTGATAAATAATTGCGATATATTTCAAAAGCAATAGTTTATTAAAATATTACTAAGTACTATGGAATAAATCATACTTGTCTATATTTAATAATTGACATCTATATTGCATTTTAGTAAAAGAAATGTATCAAAAGTGAAAGAAAAATGTTCTTATAACAAAATTAAATATCAATTTAAGTAAATGGTTATTAGCTCAAGAATAATTCCCAGAGAATTGTAATATATTCTAAACGTATTAAGTATTGGTTTGTGCTCTTTAAATGATATAACTATAGAAATAAAGGTATATACTCTTATCTAACCGATTTATGTCAGGTGATTGAGAAACTTTGAAACAACAGAGAAGAATCTTAATTTCTAATGTTCTGATAATTCAATTCTTTGGAAATGTAATTTAGT
>NC_043001.1:7519837-7524837 GCF_006345805.1 Octopus sinensis | reverse complement strand
GATAAAACATCTATGTTGTTGTTGTCGGTTGTTCCTTCTAATAAGAGCCGGTTTCCCTGTTTCTTTGGCGTATAGGTTCCCCACATGGACGGGAAACCAATCTGTCGCAGAGGAGCTGCTAAATGCAGGGGAAAAGTTGTGGCGAAAGCGTCAGTAGAAGTTCGCCATTACTTTCTGCTTGAGTAACGTAGAACTTAGGAGTTTCGCTCATAAACACACATCGCCCGGTCTGAAGTTCGAACCAGCGAACCCTCCAGCACGTGTCCGCTGATCTTTCCACTAGACCATGTGCCTCCACTAAAACAGCTACTGCGTCCATACGTTGTGTGAGCAAAGTGTAGAAGGATGTAGTAGGAAGGCAACTGACAGACTTATGAAGGAAAATCATAATTAAATATTTTTGCTCCTGATTTCTCTGTTAAAAAATTGAAGAATAACAATTGACGCAAAGTAAATTACGCTGATTATTTACTAGTTACAAATTGGACAGAACTGGAATTTTAGGTAGAATCATACACATTGACATTTTAGTTGAAATTATGGAAAAGGAAATTTTAGTTTGCAACTAAATTTAAATACATTAATTATGACTACAATAAAATAGCTAGTTACGAAAAAACATTTTGTGTTTCAGATCAAAGAAACGAAGCATCAAGGGTTAACAAACTTTACAAAGATCAGGAATAAGTATTCTCAATATATTCTTTATGCGTAGTAAATAATCAAGTAATATCTGTAGACGGTTGCTCCAAAGAAAGTTGCGTAATTAGTACGGAGTAAACCACAGTTATAAAAATAGTGTTTTATTTGCAAATTGTGACTGCCACATGGAGCCAAGACAAATACAGCAAAGAAAAATTAGTTATTCTGTATAGACATACATGACCGCATATGCATACATACCTATATGTGCCTGTACATATATATATGCATTTATATAGTTGCATATACGTATATATACGAATGACTCTCTCTGTCTCTGTCTCTCTCTCTATATATGTATTTATCTATATATATATGTATTTATCTATATATATATGTATTTATCTATATATGTATGTATATGTTTGTATATATAGATATGTATGTATACACGCAAGTGTGTATTCGTATGTATATACATGCTTAAATATCTGTCTCGTTTACTTTTTGCGTAAGTTTTATCGCGACGATCACTTTTCTAAGTAACGCAAACACTTCTGATTTAACTTCACTTGGAGACGAAAATACCCGACGAGGAACATTATCTTTGCTTTCTATTATAAGCGCTGTGCTGTATACGTTCACAAAAACAGAAACACATACATACGTGTTTACATAGTCTACACACACAACATGTGCAAGTACATGCTTATATAATGTTAAAGTAAAATTATACTGAAGTTGTACATTCTAAGAAACGAAGTTCAATGAAAGCCAATTTAGAATAGATTCTTCAACAAAATTAAGATCATATCTACTTAATTAAGCATTACACACACATGCACACACACACACACACAAACACACACACACAAACACACACTCACAAATTTTATTTACATAAAATTAGAATTACCAAATATATGTTTTCACATCTTTGTTAAGGAACATCGAAATGACGCACAAACCAAAGTTATGCTTTTATGTACGTTGTATACAAATGTATATATATATTATATATATATATATATATGTGTGTGTGTGTGTGTGTGTGTGTGTGTGTGTGTGTGTGGTGTGTGTATCTATGTATGTCTATTGATGTGTTGGTAGCTGATAATAGCAATATGTCTGATATATTTGAGGTGCAGAAATTGCGACATTGATATATATATATATATATATATATATATATTATATATATTTAGGGAAACTATTAGGTGGATAACCAAACACTAGTTCTCCACCTAGTGGTTTCCTTAAATATACACATGTAGTGGAAATTTTTCTGATTTTTCAGATTTTCTATATATGCTAGGCTACTGGTTTGAAATTGATATTAATTAAATTAATATTCAATATATCTCCCTCATTGTTTATATATTTATATATATAGTGAGAGCGAGAGAGACAGAGAGAGACAGAAAGAGAGAAATATAGATACAGATATATATATAAATATATATATATATATATATATATACACGCAAAAGCACTACATGAGCAACCAGATCGCTAGAAATAGAAGCGAAATATACTCCTGTAACACAGAATAGTCAGAATTCTACTACAGGCATACTAGGGAAAATTTATTCCAATGAACATTAAACGTCTTACCTGTGCTAGATCCCGACAAGGAACTCTCGTCATCTTGTTACCAGTTTCGAAATAAGTGACAAATGGATGACTGTTTCTCTTTAGCCAAAGTCTGCCAGCTTACTACTACGAAAATGCCCCAACCCCATATGTTTAAAAGTTCGTTTGAAGGGGCCAAACATTATTTAAGCAAACGAAATGCGGGAAATTATTTCTTAAGAAATATAAGAAGGAGTAATTATTGAAACAGTATCACGTGTTGCAAGCGAGGTTATCAGCGGTACAGGTAAATTTGTACAATATATTCATACACTACAAGGTATATATATATATATATATGCACACGGAAGCACTACACAAACACCGACAGCTCTAGGAATACAAGTCAAATATACTTGTACCACAGAATATTCACAAATCTACTGCATGTATGGCAGGAAAAAGATTTCCGTGAATATCAAAATGTCTTACCTATATATATATATATATATATATATATATATATATATATATATATATATATATATATATATATATATGCTATTTTATTATAGTATATCATGTCGAAAGATCTTGAGTGAAGAATGGAGTAATGCACTTCCATAAGAGATTAATTAATAATTGATAATTAATAGAAGCCTAAACTTGTTTTCATGAATTTAAAAATCCAAGGATTAAACAAGATTCTACGTTGAAAAATTCAATATCGAGTTTATGGCACATACACATACACACATACACACACACGCATACAAACGCAGTAATGGCTATATTGATGTATACGTATATATTCTTTATATTATATACGTATATATTTGGAATACCACCGCGTGCTCGCAGTTTTGTGGGGTTTTTTCTGTGCGTAAGTACAAATATTTCATCTATCTCGCTCAGCGTGTTTTGATGGCGAGAGAAAATGATGAAAGTAATCCAGAACTTAACCAATCCGAAACTATATCAAGAATTTCCTGAAGTTCGCTCAATCTGTTTCCTCGATTTCAACAAGTTGTAATTATATAGTGATAACTTAAGAGGTTGGCTAGATTTAGCATCTATCTTCATCATAGGCGCAGGAGTGGCTGTGTGGTAAGTAGCTTGCTAACCAACCACATGGTTGCGGGTTCAGTCCTACTGCGTGGCATCTTGGGCAAGTGTCTTCTGCTATAGCCCTTGGTCTGTCCAATACCTTGTGAGTGGATTTGGTAGACGGAAACTGAAAAGAAGCCTGTCGTATATATGTATGTGTGTATTTGTCCCCCTAGCATTGCTTGACAACCGATGCTGGTGTGTTTACGTCCCCGTCACTTAGCGGTTCGGCAAAAGAGACCAATAACATAAGTATTGGGTTCGATTTGCTCGACTAAAGGCGGTGCTGCAGCATGGCTGCAGTCAAATGACTGAAACAAGTAAGGGAGAAAAAGAGTATATAGGCACTTAACGCTTTTGTCACCGTAATTATAATTGCATTTTAAACTATTATAAATCTTGATATATGAATTGACGTAAATGCGTATATATTTTATATGCTTACCCCTGATAACATTTTTAATATTTATATCCTTTAATTATTTTCATATATAATCCATTCACTTCGGGACAGTTTAGTCGCTTCCGTACTATTTAGACCGAATATATGTTATGAGGTGGACTGCGAAATTCCATCCGTATATATTTGGGATATTTGTGCGTAATCGTAGTTTTGCATCTGCTTTTCTGTGAGTATGTGTAAATATTTCATTTATCTCGTTCGTTGTGTTTTGCTGAAGAAGAAATATTTATCAAACTAATCCATAAATTGAGCAATTCAAAACTATCTGAAATAGTTTATGAATTTCCGTTAGTTTGCATCCTCGATTTCAATACGTGAAAATTATAAAGTGATAATTTAAGTGGTTGGATATCTGTAACATCTATCATCAAGGAACCCTGATGTGCTCTGAATTATGATTGTACTTACACTATTATCTTCGTATATATATGAATGTGTTATGTATGCATTTATGCATATTTGTACGTATGCATGTAAGAATTATAATAATAAAGAATATGGAGATTGGTGCATCCTCAAAATATATTTCCTTGTATTATACGTTATGTCATACAGCATAGAAGTCATAGATGTTCAATGCTAATGGAAGACGTTCGCCTTGACGAGAAACATAACTGGGAGGCACCACAGTGGATCCGAGGTGGATCCAATGTCCAATTATTCTGATTAAGACATCGATGGCCCAGTGCGTAAACTTAGATAAACTTAGATAAACTTAGAGGTAGCGGATTGACTACAAGTTCCGAGGTGTGGGAACTGCCAGCCATGAAGCAAACGTAACCTGGATTTCATCTATTCCATTCCCTTATTTAGGATTTCTATTCTTATGAATGCATATATATATATATATGTAAATATATATATATATATATATATATATATATTATATATATATATATATATATATATATATATATATATATATATATATATATATATCTGAAAGAATGGAGTTGAACGACGAATTAACAAATTTCCTATATTTTCGACATATGTTTCGAAGGCTGCATATTATCACTATTATCACTATGGGCTCCGTGTGAGAAGTCATCTAAAAGTTTTTTGTGCATCTTGATGTTGACATAAGTTCCTTGCTTTTCCTGATGAGAAAGCGGCATAATATACTCCTTATTCCTTCGCAATTAGGAATATGCAGCCTTCGAAACATATGTCAAAAAAAAAGGAATTTGTTAATTCGTCGTTCAACTCAATTCTT